>NC_056746.1:773127045-773337045 GCF_019279795.1 Protopterus annectens | reverse complement strand
ATTAATATTAGAAGTATCAACAATAAAATACCTGAACTCCAGGCCACAATAGCACACTACTCCCTAGACATAGCTGCTTTAACAGAAACCTGGCTAAATAAAAACATAGCTAACTCAGAAGTTCTCCCTACCGGCTACAATATCATTAGACAAGACAGACCACTTCGTAAAGGGGGTGGAACTGCCTTATTGTACAAGTCCAACTTAACTGTCCATCAATTACCAAATTCCTACCCCTCCCCCAATAATTGGGACATACTTATCTCACAACTTCAACTTCACCCTAAAAAGGTTATCACCACAATTGGGATCTATATTCCACCTGGTAATACACCTGCTAGCCTTGAAGACTTCTTATACTGGTGTTCTTCCACATACTTACAAGAAACCCTTATTCTGGGGGACTTCAGCCTAGATTGGTTCACCTGTATATCAGAAGCACCAAGTAATCTAATAAATCTCCATGGCTACCAGCAGCTAGTCCAAATTCCAACTAGATGTGATAAAAAATCTAAAAGGGAATCCATCCTTGACTGGGTCCTAACTAACAACCCCACATTGTACCCTCACACAGGCAGTCTCCTAGACACCTTAAGTGACCACAACATAGTATACTTTATACGTAGCAGAACAAGCATATGCAAAACCACTAACTATATATCCACTAGAAACACAAAAACATTCTCTCCTGAGGTCCTCAACAGTTTACTCTGTAACTGTGACTGGATCCCCCTAAAAACCCTCCCACTTGACAAGGCTGTAGCATATTTCAACAAAACATTTCTACAACATCTAGACACTGTCGCTCCATTGAGCAAAATCAAGGTTAGAACCTCTACAAACCCGTGGCTCAGTAAAGAAACCAAACAAATCCTCAAGTCCAGAGACACTGCCTGGCTTTATTATAAAAAAACAAAGAAACACAAAGCCTAATTAAGTACCAAGAACTGTGCAACCGTGCAGAAAAATGCATTAGGCTGGACAAAAAAATCCTACTACACAACATTACAAACTAAATACCAACACAACCCCCCCAAAATTTTGGAAAAATGTAAACCAGCTACTAAAATCCACCCAAAAGGCTGCCCCCAAACCAACCACCCCTGACACTAAAGTTCCAATCGAAACACAATTCAACTCCCACTTTGTGAACTCAATTCTATCCTTAGTATCAGAGGACAGTTCCTTCCTCACTATCCCCCCAACACAAATAACACTAATACAAGCTTTTCCCTCAAAACAGTTTCCACCACTTCAATCAAAAGCATGCTCTCCAAACTAAAAACCTCATCAATAGCAGCCGGCCTACTCCCCAGCTATTTCTTGAAACTCACAGCAGATGCTATTGCTATCCCAGTCTCCACTCTCATAAATAGATCAATTGTTGAAAACTATGTGCACAAACTCTAGAAAATATCCTATGTTACACCCATACATAAAGGCGGGACCTCCACTGAACTTAATAACTACAGACCCATTGCTTTACTCTCCCCCCTGGCCAAAATCCTAGAAAAATGCATCCATACCCAGATGCTAAACTGTCTCCTAGACAGCAGCATCCTGTCACCTATTCAGCATGGTTTCAGACCTGCCCATAGTACCACTACAGCCCTCCTCTGCTTCACAGACACAGTAAATGGCTCAAAAATGAAGGCCTACAGGTGTCAACTCTTTTTTTGGATTTGTCCAAAGCATTTGACACAGTGTCACACCAAATCCTGCTAAACAAACTAAACTAGTACTGCCTATCAAATTCCACTCTTACCTGGTTTCAAAGCTACTTAACTGACAAGTACCAAGCTGTGAAATGGGAAAATTCTCTCTCTCTCCTCAGCTGCCATAACTATAGGAGTCCCACAGGGTTCTATCTTAGGACCACTACTATTCACAGTCTTCACAAATGACCTCCATACCTCCACACAGCATGCATCTATCATTCAGTAAGCAGATGACACTACCTTAATCTGTGCTGCACAAAACATTCCCATCCTCCTGCAAACAATTCAACTAGCATTCTCTGACGTTGAAAACTACCTTACCAAAGCCCAACTTATCCTCAATCCAAAGAAAACTCAGGTTATGATTATAACCAGTTCTAACAAAAACACTTGTAATGGTCATTTCACTATCTACTCCACAAATGCTACTCCAATCACTCCAGTGGCACACGCTAAGCTATTGGGAATAACCATAGACTCCCACATAAAATTTGATAGTCATCTCAACTTAACTATTAAAAAAGTACATGCCAAACTGGGATTACTCTACCATATCAAACCATTTCTTACCAACAACACAAGATAAGCTATTGCTCGCTCACAACTTCTATCCACCCTACTCTATGCATCTCCCATTCTGACTAATCTCAACAAAACTGAACCAAGCAAAATGGAAGCCTGCTATAACAGAATTGCCTGCTTTGCTGCAAATTGCTCATACAGAACTCCTCAATGTACTGCTTTGAGACAGCTCCACTGGCTTGAACTGCCCAACTTCCTAATTTACAATCAGCTCTGCCTCTGTCATTCTATCTATTACCTCCTTAATAAGTGTCCTGCCCTCAAAAACCTAGTACATCACTCAGTCAAAAGGCCTCTTAGATCATCAAGCAAACTACTACTACAAGTCACCAACAGCTACAATAGCGTTAGAGATGCACTATATAATAGTTCAGTGGCTAAAAAATGGAACTCTGTCCCCACTAGCATTCAAAACATATCATCCAAAGCCTCGACCTCATCAGGCAATATCTCAAGCATACTTGGCAGTGCCATGATTGCTCCCCAGGCTAGTGAAAGTATATACATACTAGAGTACTTGATAATAGTTTTCTTTCTTACTCACAAACACTGGCTAATCTACAATTTATGTACTGTACCTGTGTACTATGTACGTATTCTACCTATGTTCCAAATTTCAGCTGTACACCACAAATCTATTAATTACCTTTATTTTTAAATTAATATTTTTTTTTGTTTGTTCTCTCCACTGTAACTGTTGATGTGCTGCATACCACTGTAAAAACATGTCTTTTGTAATTTGTGTGTATACCGATCATGTCTAACTAAATGTATCTGTGATTTTTCTTTGTGGAGCTTTTTTCCCCGGGCCTCTGCTAAAAAAGGGCCTTTTCGACTCAGTCAGACACCCCCGGTTAACAAACGTAAAATAAATAAATAAATAAATATTGCCTATAATGACTTACTCTCTCTCAAGTACAACTTTTATACCTATTAGTATGACTACTCAAAGAAATACCATCAATGCTTACCTTGTTGAAATACCTACATCCATACTGAATTGGTGTGATTTACATGTACATCTCTACTGATATTCTTGCAGAACATGGCTTCACAAGTTGTTAGTATACTTACTATGTTACCTGAAGTTTATGATATTGACATGTTTACCTCTGTGTATGTAGCTTGACTTGTGCATTCAGCTGTGACTCTTGTAGTGTATGTACTAGTTAATGTGGTGCTTTTCTCCCTGTGCCTCCACTGAAAATGGGCTAATTTCAGCCCAGTAGACCATCCTGGTAAACAAATGTAAATAATTATATGTTTCTTATATGGTAGTATGCAATGGGAGTTAGTAAGGAGCGTCAACAATGAGACGAAAATGAATTAGATAAGGCTAACTCCAAATACTTTAATTTGCATTTCCATGATTGTGACATTTGTAGGTAGGTATGGATACAGAAAGCCCTTTCTGGTTTTACTGGACATGAATTGACTGAACTTATATATATATATATGTATATGTATATATGTATATATATATATATATATATATATATATATATATATATATAAAATGAACAGTCTACAGAAACGAGATTCTTTGTTGCTGAGATAAATGTAAGCATTGTTAAATTATTTTACAGTAGCTCTGAAATTATTGAATTTTTGGATTTGCTGGTTAAAGAAATTGTGGATTTCAACTTTTGTTAGGTAGATATTGTATTTATTTTTAATTGGATTAAATATGTTTTATTAATAGGTTTATGTCTGCTGAAATGGTACATAATTAACTTTTGTACATGAATATGTCTTTGGAGGAGTGACTAGATTAAGTTTATAGTGATATTTTTAGATCAGAGACATACCTCCCAACCTCCCAACCATACCAAATTACTTGTTTTTTACTCAGTTTTGGGGTACAAATAATGGGGTGCCACAGTTCCCGAATGGCACCCCTTCATTTCCGATCCCCCCCTTTTAACATTTTTTCTTTCACTTTTTGAACTGACGTCATCACGTGCACGGTGACGTCAGTTCCACCAGCCTGTTGGAATTGAGCTCTAGGGCTCAAGTGCACGCATTTCCATCTGGCTGCTACGGTTTGAATGAATGAATCTGTAAGAGGAAAGAAAACAGCGTCTTTTTATCTTCTGCAAGTGATTGAACTGCTTTCTACAATTGGACTGCTGCTGAATGGAGTTATTTCTAGATCAGTTACTGGTGTTGGAGCTACGGACTCATTTCACATTCTCATTCTGGAGTTAGTTTCAGTTAATTGAACGACTGGTGTGTGTGTGTGTGTGTGTGTGTGTGTGTGTGTGTGTGTGTGTGTGTGTGTGTGTGTGTGTGTGTGTGTGTGTGTGAAAATGCCCGTGGTGAATACATCTGGTAACTAGAGGTACTCAGGTAAAAAGAGTCTAAAGTCCCTAGCCACCACCACTTGTGAATTTGTGCCTCATATTTTTGTTCCATTCCTCATTAAATCTGTGGTTTTCAGGATTTTTGTGGCAAATCACTGAAGGACTGAATTCACTAAATAATGACAGGCATTTCAATTTCAGATTTCATATTCTTCAGGAAATAAATGGTAACAAAACCTTTTATTCTAGCAATTTTCTAAGTTTATAAGATCAGTATTTGAAATATGGAAGAGAGGTGAAGAAGAGAGTACAGGCAGGGTGGAATGGGTGGAGAAGAGTGTCAGGAGTGATTTGTGACAGACGGGTATCCGTAAGAGTGAAAGGGAAGGTCTACAAGAGTGTAGTGAGACCAGCTATGTTATATGGGTTGGAGACAGTGGCATTGACAAAAAGGCAGGAGTCAGAGCTGGATGTGGCAGAGTTAAAGATGTTAAGATTTGCAATCGGTGTGACTAGGATGGATAGGATTAGGAATCGGTATATTAGAGGGTCAGCTCATGTTGGACAGTTTGGAGACAAAGCAAGAGAGACGAGATTGCGTTGGTTTGGACATGTGCTGAGGAGGGATGATGGGTATATTGGGAAAAAGATGCTAAGGATGGAGCTGCCAGGTAAGAGGAATAGAGGAAGGGCCTAAGATAAGGTTTATGGACGTGGTGAGAGAGGACATGCAGGCGGTTGGTGTGACAGAGCAAGATGCAGAGGATAGGAAGAAATGGAAAGAGATGATCCGCTGTGCCGACCCCTAACGGGAAAAGCCGAAAGAGAATGATGATGATGATTTGAAATATGTCCCTATTTTGGGAATGTATACCCCTATTATTGGCTCTGCTGTCCAGGTTTTTGGTGCAAAGACATTGACAGCTATGGTGAGAAATGAATTCACTAAATGATAGTACAGTAAATTATATATATATATATATATATATATATATATATATATATATATATATATATATAGATAGATAGATAGATATTGTGTGTGTGTGTGTGGGTGTGTAAGTAGACTTTTATGATGGAAATGTTCTGAATTGGGCAGTTTTATCATTATTGGTTCATGCATTTTGTTTCACTGCCTACTAAAACAATTTTCAAACAAGAAAATTAAAATGTGCTCTAACTTAAGTCTAACAAGTGTGCTGTATTGTATAAGGAATATAATTTAGTCAGGAAGGTGTATCAAAGAATGCATGTACGTTTCCTGCTTTGTGTGCAAGGGTCCTATGATTTGAAAACAGCCCAAAGATAACCTTTTTCCACCACTGACCAGATGCATTTTCTTTGCATGTAGTGTGGGTTTCAATGCTGCTCCAATGAATGTGAGTTTCAAGGGCAGAGAAGTTTTAATGCCAAGTCTACTTTCATTGTGAGACAGTATTGCTTTGTTTAGCAGATGTCTATTAGTGTTTGTGCATTGTGCTATAAAATGTAAAAATAAAATCCAAATAATCATTGTAGAAGTAAAGCAGTGTGCACCCATTTGTGTTTATGGTAAATGGGGCGAAATAGCCAGGTAATGGGACATTGGAATGGAATATGTAAAAAACACCAACCGGGAGCAATACAATGAAGGGCATACAGTCCAGGACGAGTCAAAATTTCTCCAACAGTAAAAATCACATCCAATAACGATATCCAAGCGGTATATGAGACAAAAAGGTTTAATTCAAGTGCACAAACAGGACAGTGGTGAGCGCTTTCGCATAATGCTTCATCAGACCAGTTTAACTGCTAATACAACAGGATTAAAATACTAAACTTGGCGGGAAAACATTCAAGCTCCACTGTTCTTAAAGATATATACCTCCACATAAAAAGACTCATCAATACTATACAAATTGACCTAAAATCAATATTAACCAAATATCTAAAAACATTTCAAGTATAGATGTATGAATATATATACACATGTTGGCACTGGAGGATACATTGTAACAAATCCATACATATATTGCTCCAGATCATGGACCAATATAAGTCCGTTAAACCTGCATTGCACCAACAAATATACTTCAAATATGCACATATCTTATGATAAAATTATGTACACTCTACTATATATACATCTATTTGATATGTATTACAATAAAAAATACATTGAATATTAAAAACATAAATACATATAAGACATTTGATATTCAACATTAATAATGACACATCTGGGGAAGTTTTAAAGGTAAGTTATATCTTCAGCCTCCTCATTTTCAAATAAGGCTTAACTGGTACTTTCCCATTCAACCCTGGTGGCTTATCGGACCTGAGCTTAATGATCCAGTCACTTTCCTTGGATTCCGTAAGATTGAACATATCCCCCTTCCTAAATGAGTCATATAATTTTTCAACTATCCTAAATTTAAACATATGGTCTGTGCCAGTCTCTACAGTATGTTTGGCCAACGCATTATGGAGAGTGCCCTTCCTGATATGATACATATGCTCACGCATTCTATCCCTGAGGCACCTGTTCGTTTTGCCAACATAGAATGCGGAGCATAAAGTGCACGTTGCCAAATACACCACATTAGTGGACATGCAGTTACCACCAGCTCTAGCTTTAAATTGACCGAACCCACTAGGATGGATAAAAATAGGCCTAGAGTCTATATAAGTACAAAAGTTGCAATGTTGACAAGGAACCGTATGGTTGACAACTCCCGGGTCACTATATGACTGAACCTTAGGATAGCATAATAAACTCTTGAGGTTCATTTTGTTCTTATAAACGAACCTGGGTTTGTCTCCAACTACATCCTTGATAGCTGGATCAACTGACAAAACATGCCAGTGTTTACTGATGACGTCTTTGATGTATCCTACGTCCCTGGTGTAATAAACAGGACAGGCAACTCCTCTGGGGCCACTACCCCCTCCTTGATCATTGTTGCCCAAGTCTACTGGTCTATCCGAGAAATAGGGTGCAGCTCTTCCCTTTCTCAAATTATCTATATCCAATGTGCCTGTGGATAAATCTCTATCAGTATATCCTCTCTCTCTCAACATAGATGTGAGGCTACCCAACTCTGCAGCGAAACATGCATCACTAGGATTATACCTGGAAGCTCGCATAACCTGACCTCTCACTATGTTCTTATAAATGTAACCTGGATGCATGCTGTGTCGATGTAGAAAGGAGTTTCTGTAACATGTTTTCCTATACAGTCCAGTATTTATAATACCCCCTTCCAATCTCTCTACGAAAATATCCAGGAAAGGTATCCTGGTCTCCGATGACTCATAGGTAAACTTCAGGAACGTAGTAGTGTCGTTCATTTCTTGAACGAACCTGTCCAATTCATCAACAGTTCCCCTCCACAAGAAAAACAGGTCGTCCACAAAACGCCTGTAGAAAGGGGCATACCTAGAATATGAACTGCTGGTAAACATGTGCCTGAACTCCCATTCAGCCATGACTAAGTTGGCGTAGCTATTGGCACAGGATGTGCCCATAGCTACGCCATCTTTCTGGAGGAACAATTTCTCTCCAAAACAGAAGACGTTGGACTCTAATATAACTTCTAAGAGTGTCATAAGCAGATCAATCTCAATATTATTAAGATCGGACACTCTCTTCAGATAACTATCCACCATCTCAAGTCCTACAAGGTTAGGTATCATCGTAAATAACGACTGTACGTCCATTGTGACAAATATATACCTAACGTCCGTTGAATTTGAACCCAAAAACGTATATAGATCTAACAAAAATTGTTTTGTGTCACGTAGGACATATTGATTACTGTTGACAATGCCCCTCAACTTGTATTCAACATAAATAGAGAGTGGTTCCGTAGACCACCCTCTCCCAGCTACTATTGGCCTATAAGGTGGATTAAACAGATCCTTGTGGATCTTGGGTAGGCCTTGGATAACTGGTATCAACGGATGTACCACTTTTAAAAACTCAAACAACTTTTCATCAATTATGTCACTCTTCAAAAGATCTAATAGCATACTGTTCACCCTTTCACAAATGTTGGTGGCCTGTTCCATAAAGATGGAGATATAAAACTTCTAGTCGCTCAACATACTCAACATATCACTGTTGTATCTTTCTATGTCTAATACAACCATGCCACCACCTTTATCTACAGGTCTCACAATAATATTAGGATTTCGACGTAAATTACTGAGTGCTGTTTTCTGACAAAAGTTTAAATTAAAAAACTTCTTATCATGTTTCTCTTGTCCTTTGTATCTCATATTATATAAATCATCCTCAACAAGTTTACTATACGCTGCCAATAAGGGGGGAGTATGAGGCATATAAACGCTAGGTTTCCTAATTGCCCCACTAAGACTGGAACCTTTAAATTCTAGTGCTAGAGACAAATTACGAATATAGAGTTTGAAGTCTCTCAAAGTTTCTTCTAGATTACTAAAACTAGTAGGAATAAAGGATAGCCCTTTCGAGAGCACATCCATCTCTGCAGGTGTCAAATCATGAGACGACAGATTAAAAACTAGTCCCTGTTCCTGGATCCCCACATTTTCTTGAGATTCAATGTTTGAGGGCGGTCCTGGGAGAATTTCCTCTTCTGCCGCCCTCTGCTCATTGAACGATTCCTCCCTTCCCTCGAGAGGGACCTGATAGGAAAAGGGTGCTTTGCATCAAACACCCTAACTACAGAGTCATTACCATCAGGGGATGAGGTAGTTGTTCTATCTACCAAGTTCGTTGCAGGCCCTCTAACCACACCCACTTTCTTCCTAACAGCAGGGCCCTCTACATTGGCCACAACTGAACTTGTACCTGGCGAAACGACAGTCGAACAACTCACATAAGCTCCCGTTATATCTTTATTAGTCTGTATATCCCTTGATGTCTCAACTCTATCTAAAGACCCAGCTGGCACCCTCTCAGTGTTGTTCAAGTCACACTTGTCAGCAGTTGAATCTAAAGCTAAATTATTCAATACCTGTTCGCCAACAGTAGATACAGGATTTAATAAAGAAACAAACCCATCATTAATAAAATTATTGGTAGCCTTATGAGCAGTCTCTCGATGTTGTGTTATGACATTTGTGCCATTATTTACTCTGGGCCAAGTGAAAATATTGCCCATTTTAAAATCCATAGAGTCTCGTTGTAACTTGGTTCTTTTCTGATTATAGAGCCTTTTTTCATATTGGGTGACGTTATCAAGTAAAATATGGCAACAATCGTTTACAGCCGAGGCTGGAAACTGTGAAAAAATAGAAGCTTTTTGTTGTTGTACTTCTAACCTTAATGTCTCTTCAATTGGTGCAAAAAACCTGTTCATTAACCTCATATAGTTGAGGCTTACCTCCAGATTCAATTGCTGCCATTCGAAAAGAAGCTCTGGATACAAAGTGGCCGTCGTCGGCATTTTCAGGACCCTAAGGCCCCTTGGGACTAATTTCCTTTGTAGGCAAACATCGAAATGTTGCCTTTGAGTCTGTAGCCTTTTCAACTTGAATAAGTCCACCTCGAGTTTCTCCATGGCCAAACGCAAACCTTCTCTGTCGTATTGTTCCTCAGTTCCTTCTGCATACAAACGATCATCACATTCAAACACTTCAAGGGGATTTACGTCATGTCGCAAACAATCCACAAAGCGGTCAACAGCTGGGCGTGAGATGTCATTCGCCTGTGTCCCTTGTAGAACGTACGGGAGTTCAACAGGCTGGGGTAGCCCTTCCATCATGCCCCCAAGTGAATCAAAAAGCCACAAAATAACAAAAACAAAAATGTCAACAGATTCACGTGGGGTTAATGCTCCAAGTATGTAGCACAGTACGATAATGTAAAAAACACCAACCGGGAGCAATACAATGAAGGGCATACAGTCCAGGACGAGTCAAAATTTCTCCAACAGTAAAAATCACATCCAATAACGATATCCAAGCGGTATATGAGACAAAAAGGTTTAATTCAAGTGCACAAACAGGACAGTGGTGAGCGCTTTCGCATAATGCTTCATCAGACCAGTTTAACTGCTAATACAACAGGATTAAAATACTAAACTTGGCGGGAAAACATTCAAGCTCCACTGTTCTTAAAGATATATACCTCCACATAAAAAGACTCATCAATACTATACAAATTGACCTAAAATCAATATTAACCAAATATCTAAAAACATTTCAAGTATAGATGTATGAATATATATACACATGTTGGCACTGGAGGATACATTGTAACAAATCCATACATATATTGCTCCAGATCATGGACCAATATAAGTCCGTTAAACCTGCATTGCACCAACAAATATACTTCAAATATGCATATATTTTATGATAAAATTATGTACACTCTACTATATATACATCTATTTGATATGTATTACAATAAAAAATACATTGAATATTAAAAACATAAATACATATAAGACATTTGATATTCAACATTAATAATGACACATCTGGGAAGTTTTAAAGGTAAGTTATATCTTCAGCCTCCTCATTTTCAAATAAGGCTTAACTGGTACTTTCCCATTCAACCCTGGTGGCTTATCGGACCTGAGCTTAATGATCCAGTCACTTTCCTTGGATTCCGTAGATTGAACATATCCCCCTTCCTAAATGAGTCATATAATTTTTCAACTATCCTAAATTTAAACATATGGTCTGTGCCAGTCTCTACAGTATGTTTGGCCAACATTATGGACAGTGCCCTTCCTGATATGATACATATGCTCACGCATTCTATCCCTGAGGCACCTGTTCGTTTTGCCAACATAGAATGCGGAGCATAAAGTGCACGTTGCCAAATACACCACATTAGTGGACATGCAGTTACCACCAGCTCTAGCTTTAAATTGACCGAACCCACTAGGATGGATAAAAATAGGCCTAGAGTCTATATAAGTACAAAAGTTGCAATGTTGACAAGGAACCGTATGGTTGACAACTCCCGGGTCACTATATGACTGAACCTTAGGATAGCATAATAAACTCTTGAGGTTCATTTTGTTCTTATAAACGAACCTGGGTTTGTCTCCAACTACATCCTTGATAGCTGGATCAACTGACAAAACATGCCAGTGTTTACTGATGACGTCTTTGATGTATCCTACGTCCCTGGTGTAATAAACAGGACAGGCAACTCCTCTGGGGCCACTACCCCCTCCTTGATCATTGTTGCCCAAGTCTACTGGTCTATCCGAGAAAGAGGGTGCAGCTCTTCCCTTTCTCAAATTATCTATATCCAATGTGCCTGTGGATAAATCTCTATCAGTATATCCTCTCCCTCTCAACATAGATGTGAGGCTACCCAACTCTGCAGCGAAACATGCATCACTAGGATTATACCTGGAAGCTCGCATAACCTGACCTCTCACTATGTTCTTATAAATGTAACCTGGATGCATGCTGTGTCGATGTAGAAAGGAGTTTCTGTAACATGTTTTCCTATACAGTCCAGTATTTATAATACCCCCTTCCAATCTCTCTACGAAAATATCCAGGAAAGGTATCCTGGTCTCCGATGACTCATAGGTAAACTTCAGGAACGTAGTAGTGTCGTTCATTTCTTGAACGAACCTGTCCAATTCATCAACAGTTCCCCTCCACAAGAAAAACAGGTCGTCCACAAAACGCCTGTAGATAGGGGCATACTTAGAATATGAACTGCTGGTAAACATGTGCCTGAACTCCCATTCAGCCATGACTAAGTTGGCGTAGCTATTGGCACAGGATGTGCCCATAGCTACGCCATCTTTCTGGAGGAACAATTTCTCTCCAAAACAGAAGACGTTGGACTCTAATATAACTTCTAAGAGTGTCATAAGCAGATCAATCTCAATATTATTAAGATCGGACACTCTCTTCAGATAACTATCCACCATCTCAAGTCCTACAAGGTTAGGTATCATCGTAAACAACGACTGTACGTCCATTGTGACAAATATATACCTAACGTCCGTTGAATTTGAACCCAAAAACGTATATAGATCTAACAAAAATTGTTTCGTGTTACGTAGGACATATTGATTACTGTTGACAATGCCCCTCAACTTGTATTCAACATAAATAGAGAGTGGTTCCGTAGACCACCCTCTCCCAGCTACTATTGGCCTATAAGGTGGATTAAACAGATCCACTCTCTATTTACTCTTAGAAGTTATATTAGAGTACAACGTCTTCTGTTTTGGAGAGAAATTGTTCCTCCAGAAAGATGGCGTAGCTATGGGCACATCCTGTGCCAATAGCTACGCCAACTTAGTCATGGCTGAATGGGAGTTCAGGCACATGTTTACCAGCAGTTCATATTCTAGGTATGCCCCTTTCTACAGGCGTTTTGTGGACGACCTGTTTTTCTTGTGGAGGGGAACTGTTGATGAATTGGACAGGTTCGTTCAAGAAATGAACGACACTACGACGTTCCTGAAGTTTACCTATGAGTCATCGGAGACCAGGATACCTTTCCTGGATATTTTCGTAGAGAGATTGGAAGGGGGTATTATAAATACTGGATTGTATAGGAAAACATGTTACAGAAACTCCTTTCTACATCGACACAGCATGCATCCAGGTTACATTTATAAGAACATAGTGAGAGGTCAGGTTATGCGAGCTTCCAGGTATAATCCTAGTGATGCATGTTTCGCTGCAGAGTTGGGTAGCCTCACATCTATGTTGAGAGAGAGAGGATATACTGATAGAGATTTATCCACAGGCACATTGGATATAGATAATTTGAGAAAGGGAAGAGCTGCACCCTATTTCTCGGATAGACCAGTAGACTTGGGCAACAATGATCAAGGAGGGGGTAGTGGCCCCAGAGGAGTTGCCTGTCCTGTTTATTACACCAGGGACGTAGGATACATCAAAGACGTCATCAGTAAACACTGGCATGTTTTGTCAGTTGATCCAGCTATCAAGGATGTAGTTGGAGACAAACCCAGGTTCGTTTATAAGAACAAAATGAACCTCAAGAGTTTATTATGCTATCCTAAGGTTCAGTCATATAGTGACCCGGGAGTTGTCAACCATACGGTTCCTTGTCAACATTGCAACTTTTGTACTTATATAGACTCTAGGCCTATTTTTATCCATCCTAGTGGGTTCGGTCAATTTAAAGCTAGAGCTGGTGGTAACTGCATGTCCACTAATGTGGTGTATTTGGCAACGTGCACTTTATGCTCCGTGATTCTATGTTGGCAAAACGAACAGGTGTCTCAGGGATAGAATGCGGAGCATATGTATCATATCAGGAAGGGCACTCCATAATGCGCTGGCCAAACATACTGTAGAGACTGGCACAGACCATATGTTTAAATTTAGGATAGTTGAAAAATTATATGACTCATTTAGGAAGGGGGATATGTTCAATCTTACGGAATCCAAGGAAAGTGACTGGATCATTAAGCTCAGGTCCGATAAGCCACCAGGGTTGAATGGGAAAGTACCAGTTAAGCCTTATTTGAAAATGAGGAGGCTGAAGATATAACTTACCTTTAAAACTTCCCCAGATGTGTCATTATTAATGTTGAATATCAAATGTCTTATATGTATTTATGTTTTTAATATTCAATGTATTTTTATTGTAATACATATCAAATAGATGTATATATAGTAGAGTGTACATAATTTTATCATAAGATATATGCATATTTGAAGTATATTTGTTGGTGCAATGCAGGTTTAACGGACTTATATTGGTCCATGATCTGGAGCAATATATGTATGGATTTGTTACAATGTATCCTCCAGTGCCAACATGTGTATATATATTCATACATCTATACTTGAAATGTTTTTAGATATTTGGTTAATATTGATTTTAGGTCAATTTGTATAGTATTGATGAGTCTTTTTATGTGGAGGTATATATCTTTAAGAACAGTGGAGCTTGAATGTTTTCCCGCCAAGTTTAGTATTTTAATCCTGTTGTATTAGCCGTTAAACTGGTCTGATGAAGCATTATGCAAAGCGCCACCACTGTCCTGTTTGTGCACTTGAATTAAACCTTTTTGTCTCATATACCGCTTGGAGATCGTTATTGGATGTGATTTTTACTGTTGATGAAATTTTGACTCGTCCTGGACTGTATGCCCTTCATTGTATTGCTCCCGGTTGGTGTTTTTTACATTATCGTACTGTGCTACATACTTGGAGCATTAACCCCACGTGAATCTGTTGACATTTTTGTTTTTGTTATTTTGTGGCTTTTTGATTCACTTGGGGGCATGATGGAAGGGCTACCCCAGCCTGTTGAACTCCCGTACGTTCTACAAGGGACACAGGCGAATGACATCTCACGCCCAGCTGTTGACCGCTTTGTGGATTGTTTGTGACATGACGTAAATCCCCTTGAAGTGTTTGAATGTGATGATCGTTTGTATGCAGAAGGAACTGAGGAACAATACGACAGAGAAGGTTTGCGTTTGGCCATGGAGAAACTCGAGGTGGACTTATTCAAGTTGAAAAGGCTACAGACTCAAAGGCAACATTTCGATGTTTGCCTACAAAGGAAATTAGTCCCAAGGGGCCTTAGGGTCCTGAAAATGCCGACAACGGCCACTTTGCATCCAGAGCTTCTTTTCGAATGGCAGCAATTGAATCTGGAGGTAAGCCTCAACTATATGAGGTTAATGAACAGGTTTTTTGCACCAATTGAAGAGACATTAAGGTTAGAAGTACAACAACAAAAAGCTTCTATTTTTTCACAGTTTCCAGCCTCGGCTGTAAACGATTGTTGCCATATTTTACTTGATAACGTCACCCAATATGAAAAAAGGCTCTATAATCAGAAAAGAACCAAGTTACAACGAGACTCTATGGATTTTAAAATGGGCAATATTTTCACTTGGCCCAGAGTAAATAATGGCACAAATGTCATAACACAACATCGAGAGACTGCTCATAAGGCTACCAATAATTTTATTAATGATGGGTTTGTTTCTTTATTAAATCCTGTATCTACTGTTGGTGAACAGGTATTGAATAATTTAGCTTTAGATTCAACTGCTGACAAGTGTGACTTGAACAACACTGAGAGGGTGCCAGCTGGGTCTTTAGATAGAGTTGAGACATCAAGGGATATACAGACTAATAAAGATATAACGGGAGCTTATGTGAGTTGTTCGACTGTCGTTTCGCCAGGTACAAGTTCAGTTGTGGCCAATGTAGAGGGCCCTGCTGTTAGGAAGAAAGTGGGTGTGGTTAGAGGGCCTGCAACGAACTTGGTAGATAGAACAACTACCTCATCCCCTGATGGTAATGACTCTGTAGTTAGGGTGTTTGATGCAAAGCACCCTTTTCCTATCAGGTCCCTCTCGAGGGAAGGGAGGAATCGTTCAATGAGCAGAGGGCGGCAGAAGAGGAAATTCTCCCCGGACTGCCCTCAAACATTGAATCTCAAGAAAATGTGGGGATCCAGGAACAGGGACTAGTTTTTAATCTGTTGTCTCATGATTTGACACCTGCAGAGATGGATGTGCTCTCGAAAGGGCTATCCTTTATTCCTACTAGTTTTAGTAATCTAGAAGAAACTTTGAGAGACTTCAAACTCTATATTCGTAATTTGTCTCTAGCACTAGAATTTAAAGGTTCCAGTCTTAGTGGGGCAATTAGGAAACCTAGCGTTTATATGCCTCATACTCCCCCCTTATTGGCAGCGTATAGTAAACTTGTTGAGGATGATTTATATAATATGAGATAAAAAGGACAAGAGAAACATGATAAGAAGTTTTTTAATTTAAACTTTTGTCAGAAAACAGCACTCAGTAATTTACGTCGAAATCCTAATATTATTGTGAGACCTGTAGATAAAGGTGGTGGCATGGTTGTATTAGACATAGAAAGATACAACAGTGATATGTTGAGTATGTTGAGCGACCAGAAGTTTTATATCTCCATCTTTATGGAACAGGCCACCAACATTTGTGAAAGGGTGAACAGTATGCTATTAGATCTTTTGAAGAGTGACATAATTGATGAAAAGTTGTTTGAGTTTTTAAAAGTGGTACATCCGTTGATACCAGTTATCCAAGGCCTACCCAAGATCCACAAGGATCTGTTTAATCCACCTTATAGGCCAATAGTAGCTGGGAGAGGGTGGTCTACGGAACCACTCTCTATTTATGTTGAATACAAGTTGAGGGGCATTGTCAACAGTAATCAATATGTCCTACGTGACACCTAAACAATTTTTGTTAGATCTATATGCTTTTGGGTTCAAATTCAACGGACGTTAGGTATATATTTGTCACAATGGACGACAGTCATATTTACGATGATACCTAACCTTGTAGGACTTGAGATGGTGGATAGTTATCTGAAGAGAGTGTCCGATCTTAATAATATTGAGATTGATCTGCTTATGACACTCTTAGAAGTTATATTAGAGTCCAACGTCTTCTGTTTTGGAGAGAAATTGTTCCTCCAGAAAGATGGCGTAGCTATGGGCACATCCTGTGCCAATAGCTACGCCAACTTAGTCATGGCTGAATGGGAGTTCAGGCACATGTTTACCAGCAGTTCATATTCTAGGTATGCCCCTTTCTACAGGCATTTTGTGGACGACCTGTTTTTCTTGTGGAGGGGAACTGTTGATGAATTGGACAGGTTCGTTCAAGAAATGAACGACACTACTACATTCCTGAAGTTTACCTATGAGTCATCTGAGACCAGGATACCTTTCCTGGATATTTTCGTAGAGAGATTGGAAGGGGGTATTATAAATACTGGACTGTATAGGAAAACATGTTACAGAAACTCCTTTCTACATCGACACAGCATGCATCCAGGTTACATTTATAAGAACATAGTGAGAGGTCAGGTTATGCGAGCTTCCAGGTATAATCCTAGTGATGCATGTTTCGCTGCAGAGTTGGGTAGCCTCACATCTATGTTGAGAGAGAGAGGATATACTGATAGAGATTTATCCACAGGCACATTGGATATAGATAATTTGAGAAAGGGAAGAGCTGCACCCTATTTCTCGGATAGACCAGTAGACTTGGGCAACAATGATCAAGGAGGGGTAGTAGCCCCAGAGGAGTTGCCTGTCCTGTTTATTACACCAGGGACGTAGGATACATCAAAGACGTCATCAGTAAACACTGGCATGTTTTGTCAGTTGATCCAGCTATCAAGGATGTAGTTGGAGACAAACCCAGGTTCGTTTATAAGAACAAAATGAACCTCAAGAGTTTATTATGCTATCCTAAGGTTCAGTCATATAGTGACCGAGTTGTCAACCATACGGTTCCTTGTCAACATTGCAACTTTTGTACTTATATAGACTCTAGGCCTATTTTTATCCATCCTAGTGGGTTCGGTCAATTTAAAGCTAGAGCTGGTGGTAACTGCATGTCCACTAATGTGGTGTATTTGGCAATGTGCACTTTATGCTCCGCATTCTATGTTGGCAAAACGAACAGGTGCCTCAGGGATAGAATGCGTAAGCATATGTATCATATCAGGAAGGGCACTCTCCATAATGCGTTGGCCAAACATACTGTAGAGACTGGCACAGACCATATGTTTAAATTTAGGATAGTTGAAAAATTATATGACTCATTTAGGAAGGGGGATATGTTCAATCTTACGGAATCCAAGGAAAGTGACTGGATCATTAAGCTCAGGTCCAATAAGCCACCAGGGTTGAATGGGAAAGTACCAGTTAAGCCTTATTTGAAAATGAGGAGGCTGAAGATATAACTTACCTTTAAAACTTCCCCAGATGTGTCATTATTAATGTTGAATATCAAATGTCTTATATGTATTTATGTTTTTAATATTCAATGTATTTTTTATTGTAATACATATCAAATAGATGTATATATAGTAGAGTGTACATAATTTTATCATAAGATATATGCATATTTGAAGTATATTTGTTGGTGCAATGCAGGTTTAACGGACTTATATTGGTCCATGATCTGGAGCAATATATGTATGGATTTGTTACAATGTATCCTCCAGTGCCAACATGTGTATATATATTCATACATCTATACTTGAAATGTTTTTAGATATTTGGTTAATATTGATTTTAGGTCAATTTGTATAGTATTGATGAGTCTTTTTATGTGGAGGTATATATCTTTAAGAACAGTGGAGCTTGAATGTTTTCCCGCCAAGTTTAGTATTTTAATCCTGTTGTATTAGCAGTTAAACTGGTCTGATGAAGCATTATGCGAAAGCGCTCACCACTGTCCTGTTTGTGCACTTGAATTAAACCTTTTTGTCTCATATACCGCTTGGATATCGTTATTGGATGTGATTTTTACTGTTGGAGAAATTTTGACTCGTCCTGGACTGTATGCCCTTCATTGTATTGCTCCCGGTTGGTGTTTTTTACATTATCGTACTGTGCTACATACTTGGAGCATTAACCCCATGTGAATCTGTTGACATTTTTGTTTTTATTGGAATGGAATAGCTGCAGGGGGACTCTGGTGTCATATTTTGGTTGTCTGTTCTTTGGTTCGCATTTGAAAGTTGGTATCCCACAATTCCACTGGAGTGGGTGGGATTACATAATTATGTATGCAAATGTTACGTTAATCAGTGTACAGATTTGTACCTATTTTTCATGGGCCTTGTCCAGATTTTTGATGTTTCCAGGTTGAGAGGTATGATCAGAGAATAGACAGTAGTAGTTCATAGTCTGTAAACCTGCAGCTTCCATGAGCAGCTACGGATGGGGAAAGGAGGAAAGTGAGGTGATATTCTAAATGATAATGTCATAACCTTCTTTCTTCAAAGAGGAGTATGAACAAACCAGTGAAGTAGCTTGGTATGACCAAATTTCCAACATATTTGATTACCATCTAGAACAGAGAAGAATTTAGCATTAGGCATAGTTGAACCATTTTCCTCAGCTGTCTGAAACACACAAATTCTCTCTACTGACCCATTTGGGTACTGAGGGTCAGTACATATTCTGAGCCTGTCTTGTTTCATAACTATTCTCATGTTATTCCCCTCACTCAGCTGTCTCCACATGCTTAAAAACTACACCAATAGCTAACGTAAACTTCAGTCCTGCTTCTAGGCACTATTTAAACTCTTCTTAGTATATGTATAAATGGTACTGCTTCAGGTGAAATCTTAGTGCAGCACTCCACTGGAAGACAGTCCAAATGATAAGATAAATCAGAATAACTGCAACGTTTCCTCAGTACCTAGATAGATTTGTTTTGAAACCATAGGACTCATGACAGTATCCTGTTAATACTACCAGTATTATCATGCTACCAGTACTGATGTCATTAGCAAACTCTTCCAGAACTGCTTTTTAGGAGAAACATTCATACTGTCATAGCTTTTGTTTTTGTTTAACTCTATAACTTTGCTTATGTTCATGATGGCCTCAAGAATATATGTGCTTTCTTTTCAGCTAATTTGCATGTTTTTGATTTGATCCACATTAGTTATCAAGTTAACATTTGTGACTAAATCCACATTTGTGTTGTTGTTTGTGCCCATTTACAAATCATTCTGTTACTGCACAGGCTGCATACTGCGCATCATACTAAGTGTCCCATAAGTATTATGACCATTTCACTGTCTTAAGTGCTTTTCCATGGATACTATGTGGAACATCAGCTCAAATTTTCTATATCTGTACTCACAATCTACAAAAATACTACTTCAGTTTATACCCAGAATATGTCAAAAAAAGTGGACAGAGATTTGTATGCAGTATTATACAGATTCAGTATGTAATATTCTTATTTAAATCACAAGCTTGTCTGACCAAAAGTTATTTGTGCTGTTTGCAAACTGTACTGACTTCACCATATATAATTTAAATTTGTTAAAAACAAATCGTGTTTTATTCTGTCCTTTTGCTTCTAGTACCTGTGGATCCTGCTGGAAGCAATTAATGTGACCTTCACACATTTTTGCAAAATGGTTATGACTTCCAAACAGCCTACGAATATGACTAGTAGTTTTTCGGGTGCCTGTATCCGGACTGCCATCAGTAGGTGTGGTGCTTGTTTATTTCTAGGGACCCGTTTTTGATGTTTGCTTGGCATCCTTACCATGTTTTATTTTTTTATTAATTTTGAGGTTTATTGCCCTTATTTGTACACAGCAGTTTTGTTTTTTTTATTTTGCACATTTATTTTCCTTGGTCAGGCTTTTAAGCTGAAAACTTGACAGTTCACTCTACACAAAACTAGTACTTACTTTTCAAGTGATGTCCATTTATTTTAGTAATCTGCTTCTACCTTGATTATTATGATACCTCACACAATGCTTTCTCTTATCAGTGAATCATAAACACCTCCAAACTCACAGTCTTTCAATCTATGCTTTAACATAGTTAAAAGTGTAAGGCAGGAACCTATGATATTTGTCAAAAGCACTCTATAAAGTGTGATCACAAATGTGATATTTATTTCATCTGTGAAAACATCAAGAATGCAGCATCTCAGAGTTAGTACACAACTAACAACAATAAGTAATTCATAACAAGTAGCAGGAGTGTGGGAGCACAGATCCCATATAGGTCCCTATAAAGAGTTATAGCTAGCTTTGTTGTTTGGTGCTCTAATGTGCAATATTTGGTGTTGGTCAGTACTGAAATACACTTCTGTCATGGAGCCATCAGTCAAGTAATTATCGACTGTCTACCAAAAATGAATATCTTACATATAGAAAAATTCATCTTTGGTTCATACTATGCCTGAAACATTTCCTTCAGGACTTCCAGTTTGTCAGGCTCTCCTTTTTTTTGAACCAAACATGTCTTTTGTTGTCAATTAGAAAAAACACAAAATGAACAGTAATTACACATCAACCTTAAAATGAGATTAATATACATTCATATTCATTACTACAGCCATTCCCTTATTTCCACTATAGTATTTCTTGTATCAGAATGTCTACACTACATATACTTTATGACTTCCTACTTTCCTATAAAGTTTTATTAACTTCTTTTTTAACTATTCTAGTTGTGTACAACATGAGGCACACACTATCTTTGTTCTGATCAATTCATCTTAAAATATTGGTGTTGTCATGCCCTAGCAGCCTGCTCCTCATGCCAACCAAGCCTGTAATATTTACTTTCACAGATACCTCTCATTATAGTGGGCATTTAACTTTGAATTATTCCTAGCTAATAATACCTTAACAGCAGAATCTCCCATACTGTCACCCCAAATGTCAGCAGTATCCAATACGCTGATAACTCGACCCTGATTTGCTCAGCTACATCTCCTACTGACTTGAGATCTGCTACCAAGTCCACCTTTAATACAACAGAAAACTGGCTCTCTGAACGTCGATTGCTACTAAATCCTAAAAAAACTAAAATTCTGTTATTCTCACCAACACAAAGGTCTGCTTCTTTTACCTTCACCATAAATGCAAAAGACGGCATAATAATCTCCCCGACCCCTCTACAAAACTACTAGGTGTCATTATTGATAATAACCTAAAATTTGACCTACATGTAAACCAATTGATCATGACCATAAATAAAAACTTGGGCCTCTGTATAGAATAAAAGCCTTCCTAACCCCTCCAGCTAAGATTGCCATAGCTCGCTCTCACCTACTTTCAACACTTCTATATGCATCCCCCCTTCTCTCCAATCTAAACAAGTCTGTACTTAATAGACTGTCAACCTGTTACAATCACATTGCCAGGTTTGCCACTGGTCTGCCCTTTAGAACCCACCACTGCATCAACCTTAAACAGCTTGGGTGGCTAGCAGGTCCCAGTCTAATCCAATATAAACTTCTGATTATGGCTAATAAAATCCTCTATAATCCAGACAATACACCAGCTCTTAAAAATATAATCACCCCCCCCCCCATAATAATCCAAGACTGCTGAGATCCTCGAACAAACTACTAATTCAGACAATCAAAATTAGCAATGGAGTCGGTGACACCCTCTTTGTAAACTCTGCAGGCAGAGCCTGGAACTTACTTCCAGCTGATATTACTTTGTTCTCCTCCCCGGGCCAATTTAAAACCAAACTCAAACAGTATCTGGCACTAAACTGGATCTGCCACTGCAACAAGCCTGGCTAACTCTCATCATGAAAGTGAATAATCTATTAAAAAATCTACTGCTAATTTTTCCTCTGACTGTGACCAGGGTATCTCTAACTCGTGAATGTGTCTATTCATGTCTGCCTTGCATTCTTTGGAAATACCATTCTGTAATACGTCTTCATTTTTTTTTATTGTATCTGTTTACCTTGGAGCTTTTCTCTCCGGGCCTCCGCTGAAAATGGGACATGTATCCAGTCGGACTATCCCGGTCAACAAATGTAAAATAAAAATAAATAAATAAAATAAAAGATTACCACTTTAATGGAAAAAAAGGACTAAAAATGTTAATAAGAATGATTTAGAATATTTATTTCATTTTGATAGTCGAGTAGGTGAAGTGGTCCAAAGACCCAACCTGAACACAAAGTAAACATAGTAAAAATACTAAGGCTTTATCTTTCATTATCCTTATTTGACAAATTATAAACAAGCTGCACACTTGTACATTTCTTGTGTTCCTGCTGTTTTTCAGGTGGCCACATCACAAACAGTATAGTGGATTCATTCAGAAAGGAGGGCAGCAAGACTACATCCAGAGAAAATCTAACCTACCTTAGCCCTCATCCTGCTAAATGATCAAAAGATGCCTGCTTTCTGACAGCATGTTTTCTGCATCTTACAAACTCAGGGAAAAGCATGACGGTTACAATTTACCATTATATAGTTCTACATAATGAAGTGATAACTTACAACTGCCAAATCGTGGACTTCTTCTTTTCCTGAACTGATGGATGCTCACGGGAAGCTCTATAAAAAGAAATTAGTTTAGATAAACTATGCAAAAGTAATGGTTTCACAGAAAATTATAGGCTGCATAATTCCAGTCAAACAAGTTTTAAATCTGCGCAATATATCCTTTAGTATGCTGCTACATAAGTTGTGTGTCCTCTAACAAGAAATATTCCTCAGTGAATGCAGATTACAAATGTACGGCATAAGTAAATAAAGGATGTAACACATCAACAGTTTATTCATAATGCACAAACCAGACAAAACAAACAAGATCTGAAACCAAAGGTTAATTTACATATGTCAAGCAAGCAAATATTGTGAGATTTACAGATTAAAACTAAGATAAGAAAATGTTTTTAGTTGCCTAGATAAAGCATGTCATATGTACAGAAACATTAGACAATATGGTACCTTGGTGTAGACACTACACAGGCTTGCCTAGTTACCTCCTACATCAAATACACTCCGCCACATATACACAAGAAGACAATTATCAGAATATGTGCATATGCAACCAAATTCAACAGTGATTTGCATGGTGTTGCATTTTTAGCATCTTTACTGTAAGTCATTGAGACTGCAGTATAAATGCAAAGCTAGCATTGCCTTATCCATCAATCAAATTAAATTTTTGTAGCCTAAGACGTAATAACACTGACTGCAACAACACCTGTCAAGTGTATCTCCTTATAAGGAATGGTCCTCCATTTTGAATCTTGAAAGAAAAATCCACGTTTCTCGAAGTTCTACACGGAAAGGGTCTGTCACACATTTAATGTTAAGAAATTTTTTTAACTATCAACAGTAAATAATACTGAATCATCAAATTAACTTTTAATAAGTATGAAGTACTTTAACCAAACTGTCAGCATCCTAGCTTCCCAGTTGAAATTTTTAGTAAGCTGTTTGAAACTGTTCCACATATTGCCCCATCCACATTATGAGATGCAGTACTCCACAATTCAAAGGAAAGAAAGTTGAGAGTTATGCTTGCAACTTATCCGATAAATTATATAAGCACAGGTCTGAAGTAACTCGTAACATCTCCTGTTATAGAAAAATATCACTGTTACATAAATGGAATTGTAAACCAAATTCTATTAAAGCACCTGTAAGATGTTATATGGCACACTGCTTTCATGAAAGGGGTATGTCCTGGTTCTAGTGTGGAAGCTTACAGTAAAGCAGGTGTTGTCCTCATGGCATTGTTATGGTATGTAAACCACATCAATATATGGGAAAAATACTTCAATTAGCATTCCATGTGTTTGATAGAATAATGTCATGTTTCATGCACTGAAATTTTAAATACAGAAAATAAAAAGGGAAATTGATTAACTGGTCCAGATTAAGTATCTACTGTAGATCAAATACACACACACACACACACACACACACACACACACACACACATATATATATATATATATATATATATATATATATATATATATATATATGGGTCCACTTCTTAAACTAGAAATACTGAAATATCGAATTTCAGTATTTCGAGTCAGGATTGTCGAAAGTGGAGTTTTTCGAAACTGCATTTTATCGATTCTCAGTTGTTCGAATTATTAGTAGTTGTTGTGTTCATGTTTTATATAGTGTGCTGTCCCTTTAATGGTTCGTTGTTTTCGAGTTCAGCATGTGTTGGCCGATGTGTGTTTATTAATGGAGATTCAGGTCAGTTTCTATTTTGTTAGGCTTTTGGATAGGATTTTGGTTTAATTTAGTTTTTGGGAAAATTTTAGGAGTTGGTTAGGAGTGTGTGTGTGTGTGTGTGTGTGTGTGTGTGTGTGTGTGTGTGTGTGTGTGTGTGTGTGTGTGTGCATGTGTGTGTCTGTGTGTGTATGTTGAAAGTGGTGGTTTTGTATATTTGTAAGGTGTGTGTGTTTCTCATGCTAGTGTGACCTCGGAGTTGGTATATATAAGTAGCGGGGGTGTAGGGGAGCTTGCCGTCCCGCTTAAATGTAAGATAGTGTTATGTAGAGGGAAATGTAACGTAGTGTTATGTAGGGGAAGGTTTGGATGTTTTGGTTTTTGTTTTTTTTTCCATTATTTTGGGTTTCAGTATTATGTGTTGTCGATTTTGTGGGCTTTCGACATTCTCGACTCGAAATACTGAAATTTAAGATTTCAGTATTTCGAGGTTAAGAAGTGGACCCATATATATATATATATATATATATATATATATATATATATATATATATAGTATTCTCATGGAATCAGTGCTGACCCTGAAAATTATTACATAAGCAAGGAATCAGACCAGCTATGACCATAACAACCCGATTCATAGGGACTGCCTTTCTGATGTACCTGATGCATGGTGTTGGATATCACAGCCATAGAGAAAAGCATTAACAGCACCGTACATCCATCGGTATGCAGTCAGTCTGAAGCATTCAATGTACTGAGGATGAGCTTAGTACACAGTACAGCCTCATGGTCAGCTGAGCTGTGTAAAAGAATGAGAGGTACATGCCACATACAAGGAAGCAGCAGCAAGGCAGTGAGTACTCCCTGCAATACGATGGCCATAAGAAGCAACACACTGTGCGGCAGTCCATGCTTCCTGCATTACAACAGCATGATAGGACATGGCAGCCCATGAACAATTAATTATAATGACTAGAAGGATACTCCATGGTTCTCAAGACACTAAAAGAAAGAACACATTGCATGGTAACATATGCTCCATACACAAAACAACCACTAGGACAGTATAGGCAAAAAGCACTCTGTATGGCATTTCTGCATTTCAAAAGCCAAGAGTATACTACAGCAATGGGGCATTTTATACAGCATTAAACCAAAATAAAATGCAAACAAGTTCGAACTGGCTAAGCAACCACACGAGGCGAGAGAAAAACGATGAAAAAAATAAATTTACTGAGCGCTTTTGTCATTTTTTAAAGCATGACTACTTCAGAATACTATCAAACAATATCCAAAGGTTTTTAAAACCATATCACATGATTAAAACAACCAATGAAAAGCACTTGAAAATTTAAAGCAATACACAGTAACTAAGCAAACAAACTAGTAGTTAAAGAGCAAATGCATTTAAAGATATTACACAAATACAATCCTGCCCTAAAAATATATGCATTAAAGAAATAGGGAAAATTAATCAAGTTGAATAAGAATGCAATTTCAAAACACTAGTGATAGAAAGGAAATCATTTAAACTGGGAAAAGAACATGCATTAAGTCTGATTTGCCACATGAGCTCTCTGAACTGAAGAAGCTCTGACCAAGTCCACCCTGGGGGATTTTTTTCTACCTTATCCAGCCCAAAAAACAAAAAAAGTAGTTATGTACTCACCATAACGTTCCATGCTCATTTGTTTTCAACCTGAGGGACCCAGATCCGGCCACGGATCTAACTCAGCTGCATACTTCAGCTTCAGATCTAAGCTCCAAGCTCCTCCCCTACCCATAATGCCCCTGTCTCCCTCCTCTCCTCAGAATGAGTTTGTTGCAGAAAAAAGCATCATCCTAATATAAACGATTTTGCCCATAACAAACTGGCATAACCACAAAGGGTCTAACCAGGGAAAAACAAGCCAAAGGAGGTGGAGCTAAGAATTTTCCATCTGGTCCATAACGCAGCCCACATAAGGCAAGGGGAAGGAGGGAGGGATGGTTGAAGACAAATGAGAATCAACAATTCAGATGGAATGTTATGGTGGATACATAATTTCTTTATCTGATGTTGTTGTTCTCATTTGATCTTCAACCTGTGGGACAGATTCCCCAGCTATCAATAAACCCTGGGAGGTTCTCATGGAAGGATGTACTGAAGCATGGTTGACCCAAAGGATGTCCTGCCCCTGGAAAAAAGATCCAATTTATAATGGGAGATAAATGTGTCCGGAGATGCCCAGGTAGCTGCAGAACAAATATCATCTAAGGAGACCCTGGACCAAAAGGCGGCAGAAGTCGCAACAGACCTAGTGGAATGGACTCAAACATGCTTTGGAGGAGATAACCCTCTGGCTCGATAGGCTAAAGTGATGAATGCAGAAATCCATCAAGCAATAGCAACTTTAGAAACTGGCTTACCAAGGAAAGGTTTAGAAAAAGATACAAATAGATAATCAGACTTATGAAGAGATTTTGTTCTATGCAAATAAAAATTCCATTGCCTGTGAACATCGAGCAAGTGCAACTTGTACTCTCCATTATTATGGAAATTTGGAAAGAAAACTGGCAAATTGATGACCTGGTTAATATTAGACTCTGATGCCACCTTTGGTAGAAAATATGGATTAGTCCACAGTGACACCCTATCTTTATGGAATACCATATAAGGGGACTTGATAGATAAGGCATGGATCTCAGAAACCCTCTTGGCTAAAACTAAAAAAGCCGTCTTCCATGACAGAAACTGCAAGTCAACTGTGGCCACTGGTTTGAAAGGAGGAGAAACCAGGGCCTGCAACACCAAGGTGAGATCCCAAGGGGGCATTGGGTCCTTAACTGGAGGTCTGAGGAGAAAGGTACATTTCAAAAAGGCCTTACAAAGCTTGGAAGAAGCCAAGGAAACTGAATTTTTACCTATGTGAAAGTTAGAAATTGCTACCAACTGTACCTTAACTGTAGAAAAGCTAGCACCATGACTAAAAATATCCGGCAAAAACTCCAAAATGGTTGGAACTGGTGCAGTGAAAGGATCCAGGTCATACTGAACTGCCCAGTTCGAGAAAAGCTTCCATTTACTAAAATAAACCTTCCTTGTAGAAGACTTGTGAGCCATTACCAAGATCTTCTTGACAGGAGAAGACAGCCTGGGACTACTTACTAGCATGGGAACTAGAGCAGCCAAGCTGTGAACTTCAGGCTGTCTAAGTCTGGGAAAAAGAGGGATGTGTGATCAGATTCGGAACCAGATCTAGTGTCCAAGCTGGACACACTGCATGAGACCACAGAGAGGGTAACCAAACTTGACGAGGCCAGGAGGGGGCAATGAGGGTCACTGAGATCCCCAGCTGTCAAGCTTTCTGAATGAACTTAGATACTAGAGGAAGCGGAGGGTAAGCATACAGTAGACCGGAGGGCCAAGCATGAACTAAGGCATCTCAGGGGGACTCCCCCGGAGGGGTGTTCAGAGCAAAATACTCTCTGCACTTTGCATTGGAAGGAGAGGCGAAGAGATTGCAGCAAGGCTGACCCACTTTAGAATGATCAGTTCTGCTACTGAAGGATTCAGAGACCACTTGAAAGGCATCAGAACTGACCTGCTGAGCCTGTCGGCTAGAATGTCGGACCTACCTGGAATGTGCGTTGCCACCAGAAAATGGTCGGTGGAGATCGCCCACTCCCACAATCTCATGGCTTCGTGACAAAGGGAATAAATCTGCCCCCCCCCCATTTGTTAATGTACCAGACTACTGACATATTGTTCATCTATTTGGCAATAGCCCCCAGAGGAAGATAGCCATGTAGCACTTGCAATGCCAGAAGCACCGCCCTCATCTCCAGGACACTGATAGGCAGACTGGTCTCCAGTGAAGGCCATGTGCCTTGGACCGTCCTTCCCATGCAATGCCTCTCCCCACCAGAGCAGAGAGGCATCCGTGGTCATGGGAGAGGAAGAACAAATGGATGCCCCTGAAGGAGGTCCAGGGATTGAAGCCCCCAAAGAAGAGAGTCCTTGCAAGCAGGTGACAAGCAAACAGGATGAGACAAGGGAAGGTCTAGCAAGGACTGCTGAATAGCTAAAGTCCACTGAAGAACCCTAAGATGAAGGAGTGCTGACGGAATGAGAGTGATCGTGGCTGCCATGGACCCCGAAGCCCAAAAAATTGAATCTGCTGGGGGAAGTTTGGCTTGAAAGCTGTAACTCACATGATGTCGGAGCAAAAGTAGTCTGTCTGGAGGCAGAAATACCTTGCCCTGGGTAGTGTCTATTCGTGCTCCTATGAAGGAGAGAACCTGCACTGGAGCCAACTGAGATATATTGAGTTTTATGTTTATGCCCAGGTATTAGCCAGTCTGGAGAAGAAGATCCATGGCTTGAATTAGTCGATGCCTGGAGGGAGCGGAAAGGAGCCAGTCTCCAGGAAGGGGAAGACCTGAAACTCCTGGAGTTGCACGTGAGCCACCTCTGTCGTCATCACTCTGGTGAACACCCGGAGGAAGTGGTAAGCCCAGAGTGGAGCACTCTGAACTGAAAATGACTGGTTCCCAGCCAGAAGCGGAGGAACCTCTGAGATTACCTGTTCATCTTGATATGCATCTTGGAGGCACACCAAGCACATCCATTCATTTATCTGCAGGAAGGGCAGAATGGATTGAAGGATGACCATCTGAAATTTCATATTGGCAACTGACAGGTTTGGGTCTGAAAGATCCAGAATGGGTCTTAATACCCCTGTTTTCTTTGGCACTGAAAAGAACCTAGAATGAATGCCTAATTTGGATTTGTCTGGGGGGATAGGCTGGATGACTCGTTTTTTGAGCAGCCTGGAAACTTCTATGGCTGCCTACTCCCATTGTGCAGGTGGAATGTCCGGGAAGTATTTGGGAGGGATTGGGGGCTGAAAAAGGGGGTCAAACATCCTCTGGATATTATCTGCAGAACCCAACGATCATTTCTTTCCGACTCCCAGGCTGTTAGGTGCAGAGATAGGCATCCCCCAACTGCCTCCAGAGACAAGCAGTCAGGCAACTCTTCAGGGCTGCTGTGAGGGTCTATCCAGGAATGGGTGTCGCGACCCCTGGTTCCTCGGGCCCCTTCTGCCCCAGGCGTGGTATCTGTCGTATCCCCCTCTGCCTCTGGGGGAAAGCGAATCCTGAGAATCGTGGGAAGAACCTTGAGATTTCCAGAATCACATCTTCATCATCATCTCAAGCTGATTCCTAGAGAAAGATCATTGTGGGGTGGAGAAGCAGATCCCGACGGCAGACAAAGTCTTCCCACCCTTCTCGCTCTGGACTAGGGTGTCTTACCAAAAAGGGTGGAACCGTCATAGAGGGCATTCATGAACGATGCCTTGAAGGGCTCTGAGGAAGCTACGCCTGTCCCAGCTGCCCTAGAGGCACCTTCCATAGCGTGACAGGAGTCTCATCAAGGTAAGAGTGGTCATACAGGAGGAGGACACCTTTTTTCTCCTCTGCTGACATGGACCCTGAGGCCAGACTCAGCGACCCCTTTGACCAGGTCCCTCTGCAGTCTGATAATGTGTGCCAAGTTCAGCGCATGCAGGGTAAATGTCGCTGAAGCATAAGCCCATTTCCTGAAACGGTCCATAGCCCAAGACCCCTTGTCTGGAGGATAGACTGTAGAGCTTTCCTGCGTGAGCTGTTTCTTGGTGGCTGCCACAACCACCATGGCATCAACTGGGGATCCTTTTGACCAATGCTGCTTATCTGAGGGATTGCTGAGTATTTTGTCGAAGTACTTGGGGAAAGGCTCAACCATACCTGGTTCCTTCCATGCCCTAGTTGATATTAGATCCACAAGGGGATCCATGGGCGGGGATACCCAGGAGGTAGATGGTCCTGTGCCAAATGCCTCAAGGAATACTGACTCATCTGGGTTGGGCTTTCAGGCAGACTACCCACCATGCTGATGCAAGATTTCCATGATGCCTCCAAAGGAGACATCCTCCAGGGGGTGAGCGGGGAGAACCCTCCCCTTCCTCCAAGTCAGTATTTTTCATGAGATACTCAAGTGGGGAATGCAAGTGGCCCTTTGGATGAAAATTCCAGGGAGGACTCAGTTACCTCGGAGAGTTCCCGGGGGAAACTCCTGGAGTAAAATGGCAACAAGCTGTCCCTGAGGGGGCAGGGTGGCAGACCTGGGCCCAGAGAAAGAGGGAGCTAGGACGCACTCCAAGGATGACAGTGTCAAGGGTCTCAAAGGAGCTGAGGCAGAAGGTGACTGGATACCTGAAGGAGAGATGGCCAGGACCAGATTTGCCACCCCCTGCACTGATGGGAGAGCTGGAGCAGAGCCTCCTGGCAATGAAACTCTGAGAGGAAGGGCCGACTCCAAATATTTTGAAGTGGACACCCCCACCTGGATCCGATGCTGAGGTTATGGCTCTGAGAGTCGGTCGACTCCGAAAGCGTCTGAGCTGAACCACTCAGGGAAATGGTCAGAGTCAAGGTACCCAGAACCACCGGCACCGACCCTTCGACACCAGGAAACCTCGGACTTGATGACTCCAAAAGTGGTGGTTGGACTGGAAAAGGAGCAATGGGGAGAAAAATAGACTGCGTGCTCCCAGTCCCAGAGGGGGAAGGACCAGGCAAGACTCCCAACTGAATCTGTGCCCGAATAAACTTCTGCACATCCTATCCATCTCGGCTTCTGATAGGCTCTGAGAGGACTGGATGGAAGTGCCACCAACCTGGGCCTGGAGTGGTACCGAGGGGGGAATGAGCCCAGGAAGACTCCAGCTCTGGCAAAAAAATGAGGCAACTGGAGCCGAGAACAGCCCTGGTTTGGATCCGGCCAGGACTTCACCAGGGGCTCAAGTGAGGAAGAGCAGTCAGAGGACCTAGGCTGATCTTTGTCCTTGGAGTGGGACTTCTCCCCATCTCCAGACTTCTTGGTGGGAGGGTGAGTCCCAGAAGCCAGGGTGGAGGAAGAAGTAGAGGCCTCAGAAGGCAGAAGACCCTTAAGAATCAACTTGTTCCTCCTGTCAATCAAAGCGCGGGGGTTGAAGCCCACGCAGATCAAGCAGGAGGGGTCCAGGTGAGATACACCCAGAAAGACAATGCAGAGAGTGTGGCCAGCAAAAGGGGGACGTTTATGGCCACACTCCGGAAACATTTCCTTAAGCCCGGCTTGGGAGGTTCAGCCATGGCAACAGGAGCACACACCACACTCACTCAACATAAAACAGGAAGGGAGAAAGATGGAAAAGAGAGAGAGATTTTTTTTTTAAACTGACGCTAAGTGCACAGGGATAGGGTAGAGGAAAGTAAAGATCAGACAACAAGCTACCCACAAAGAAGAAGAAGAAAGGAGAGGAAAAGACCAAAAAGTAACTGTTGACTGTTAAACGGACTTTGGAATTGAGGAAACACGCTGTAGTTCTAACGAGCAGCAAACGAGATCTGAGGCAGACAGGGGCATTATGGGTAGGGGAGGAGCTTGGAGCTTGGATCCGAAGCTGAAGTATGCAGCCGAGTTGGATCTGTGGCCCGATCTGGGTTCCTTAGGTTGAAGATCAAATGAGAACAACAACATCAGATCTGATAGTTAGAAAATGTATGAATATGTTTGTACAGGGCGTTTACTCATGTTCATACTCTTGATATCATACATATGCTCATAAACACACTCCTTGAATTTCCTCACTGTTTTCCCCACGTAAAAACACAAGTAAGACTGCCAAACAGCTACATAAATGAGACCAGAAGAATAACAGGTATAATAAAAATGGGTTTTTACAACCAAATTTCTTATAGTGACACTTGTTGCCACCAAGATAAATTTACTGGGGGCAAAATCCACACCTGAAAGTACCCTTCTTCCTCCTCATTGAATGGGACTAAGTACCAGGACATTCCAAAAGATCCTTAACATTTTTTTCCTCTTCTAAAAACAATAACAGGTTTGTCCCCCACCTTTTCCAGTATCTGCTCAAATTCTTTTAAGCTTAGCCTCATTAAATTTGTTATACACCAAGTTGTTGGGATATCCATGGTAGTAGACATACCAATTAACTTATTACATTCATTAAGAAATAAGCTATCATCCAAATGAACAAATTACCCTTTTACAATCCCTCTTTTTTGTACAAAGGATGGCAACTAGTAAAATGCAAAATAGCATTAGAATACACAGGTTTCCCATATATATTAGTGATAAATGCTTTGGAATTGTAGTCCTTAGAAATTTCCACATCTAAATAATTAATCTGATCCTGACTTTGTGAGTGCGTAAACTTCAAGAAAGATGTAGTAGAATTAATGCATTTCAGAAAAGCATCTATTTCCTCAGGGGAAACCTTCCATGCAATAAAGATGTCATCCAAAAATGGAAGTAAAGGGGCCATGAGATTGAAAAAATTTTTTCTCCCACTGAATCACGACAATATTAAAAAAAAAAAAAAATATATATATATATATATATATATATATATATATATGTATGTATGTATGTATATATAAACACCTTTATACTTCACATATTGTATACTGCTATTTATCATATAACCTAAGCAACATTACATAAATTATTCAATTCCTGCACTTTTTTAAACAAGAAATATCTTTATTAGACCATCACTTACAACACAGGCAATCATACATTTATATAACTGAAAACAAACCACACCAACACAATCATAGTTGCAAGCATTCTGGGGGGCACGAGTCCCCCATTGCTATACCTTCAGTTTGCAAGAAAAATTGCCCTTCAAAAAGTATAAAATTACTCTTCAATACAAATTCCATAAGCACTATTAACACTTGAATCTTGCTAAAAGAAAAATTAGTGGATTCCATCAAAAACTCGTGAAACAATTCTAGACCAATATTGTGAGGAATAATATTAAACAAATTAACAACATCAATACTAAGAAAATAAATATCATCACAAAAATTAACTTGTCTCAGTTTGAATAAAAAAATTCCATGAATCCCTGCATAAATGATTATACTGCTTTAAAGTGTCCTTAAAAATGTGGTCAATGTATCTGGCAAGGGGGTGAGTTTTTGATGTCTCAGCATTAATAATAGGTACTAAAGGAGGATCTACAACACTCTTATGGATCTTCTGTATACTAAAGATCGAAGGAACAATAGGATATGGACTGTCCAAAACATATATTCATCAAAAGATATTTGCTCTTGAACAAAAAATCCTTAATGTCATAGTTAATTTTCATGTAGGAAATATTTACACAGTTAACAAAGGATTCCTCATAAGTTTCTTCATTCAAAGAAATATTCATCCGGTTGACATAGTCAATTTTATGCAAGATTATAACCCCTCCCCCTTTGTCCAGCTTCATCAATCTTATGTCGTTATTACAACACATTTGCTTTAACAACTTCTGTTCCGAAACAGACAGGTTGTACTGTGCCTCACTAGGAAGTAGATATAACATTTTCTTAAAATTAAAACTACATAGTTTTTCAAACAATAATAGCGAAGGATGTAGTGGAGGACTGTAAAGGCTTTTCTTGTACAAAGTATTAGTCGGCAGGCAAGAATTTTCTGACACAAAATTCATTTTAAAATTCAATTTTCTCAAGAATAATTTTAGGTCAATAATGATTTTTTCTATCCTAGCCTTAGGGTTGGGTAAAAAGGTAAAGCCCTTTGCCAGAAAATTTGCTTACTCACTTTCCATTGGTAATTCACTAAAAGTATATATTCTGAAATCCCCCTCATTGTTAAATGTGATAACAGAGGGATTTGATTCATGGCCCGGGCTTTGTAAAACCACAACATGGCATTCATTATTTAATGTTCCCCCCCTACTGTTGTTCATTCTGCAACCACAAGACTTTTGGGTATTGGAACCCCAGTATTGCTGATCTACAACTGTCCAATGCCCCTGTTTTGATTTCTTATTCTCTCAGACCACCTTAATGGCGGTAACTCTAAAGGAGGAAATTCATCCATAACATCAAGATTTGTACCCACAACTTCTCTTGCCTGTTCTACCGACTCCCGAGGGGTCACCCTACAGGTTTAGGATATGCAATACCATTAAGATACTCTTGCCTGTATCTTTCAAAAAATTTCTCTTTCCTCTGTTTAACAGCATTAGCTACTTTGTCCACTTTAGGAAATACCTAGTCATATTCATCTTTATAATTATGAAAAAGTAAGTTATTAGTAACACATTTATCCAATTCAGTAATTTCACTTACCAAAAGGACCATTGTTTTTTGGTTGTGCTTTACCAAAACATCCATAAGTTCACAACCTTGTTGGTCAACAACCACAAAAGTCAGAACCTTCATCCAAGCCCATTGGAGACTTCCAGCTCGATAAATCTTTAGGTACCTGCTTGGATTTAATGCACTCTATAAAATAACTGTTTTCCAGTTGTAGTTTTCTGAACTTAGTTTGACTTCAAAAATGTCGAATGACTGCTTTGATTTACCTTGGTTATCCACTACTGCAGTAAAAATATCCATGCGCTGATTCAGCTAGGTATTCACATTGTGGAATGACTGCGAATCCACAACTTGCCTCTGCTCACCTCCATCCACACCAATCTTTCTATTAAAGAAATCATAATTCTGCAGTGCCAGGAATGTTGACCACAAGGAAGAGAGTTGAAAGGAGAGGCTTCCATACTTTGATACTTGCTGAGACAATTGCTGTATTAGTCGAGGAAGATGGCCCAGGTCAAACTGTGATTCATCCCTCACATGTGCAGAAATAACTGGAATATCAGACTCGAGAGGCACAGAAGATGTGACAACAAACAAGAAAACAGGCCTGGGACCTGAAATGAGCGCACAACCAAAAGACAATTTGGGTTATGTATGACACAAATGTGGACCTGTTGATTAGTACTGACATAGGGTAAGCATCTGAGGCATATTTTAAGTATTCAGCAGGAAGTTGGTTGGCTGCTAATGTAGTAAGTTTCAGATGTCATAGTTAGTTTTTTGTATTATTTTAGTTTGGACTACTTGAAGAGAAAATGATGAAAAAGATGTATCATGTATCTGCATACTCAACATTTCATTTGCTAACTCACCATCATCATGGGACCAATATTCAACTTCTCAAAATCTATTCATGTGTAATGAAATATTAAAACACAGGTTAATCTCAATAAAAAAACTTTTCTTGCAAAACTGAAGAATACATTTTCAATAAACTATTTAGAGACACACTCTCATGAAGTCCTGATGACCTGATGACCAACTGGTGTTTAACAACTACCAATATATTTCCCTTAATTCCAATCTACCTTCTCAGTTTCACTCTGAAGCGACAATGGACCTTTTCCAATTTGTACACACTGAACTATGTCTAAAGAAAGTACTTGTTCAATCTAATTTTTTTAATTCTGTAAAGATATTCATAAATTCCATTTTTTAATAGGTGTTCTGTCTTCCCCACATATATACGAGTGTATTTATACCTTCTTTAATAAGGACATTTACATTATAAACAGATGTATGCATGTGATTTATATACAGTTCTGACTACTTTTGTTAATCATATGATGGTGAATCGTACAGTCACTCCTGGGGAGACACCTTGGTCCCTTATGGACAGAGGCAGTATGTAAAATACTCTAAGGCATGGCACAAACCTAAGCTTTATTCTAGTCCTTAGGGATTCAAAATTGGATAAAATGTGAGTAATAATGGGTAGGATTGTAAGGACTCAAGTGCTCTTTAGCTGTTAGCCAAGTAATCTCCTACAATCTCTTATGAACCTCATGTCGATTTATAAATATTAAAAAAAACAGGTTGGGGTAAAAGTTGTACAGGAATGATATTGGCATACAAACTGCTAAAACAGACTATTGTCATAAATTCTAATCACTTTGCATTCTTACTAGAAAACATGAAAACAGGATTCTAGCTGGTATTGCTTATTTATAACCACCATGTTACTCCCCTCTAGCATCACAGTATATCATACAGAAGTGAATCCCACTGTCAACTGTTTTATTATTTACTACAGTAATATACCAAAACTGCAGCATTGATACAGTAAACAGCATTAATCACAACAAAAATGCAACCTATGTATGTACCACTGTTCTAATCACTGTCACTGAATGTGATCTGCTTATGTGCTACTGGATTATTGACTTCATCTTTATTTCTTCCTTTTCTACCCATCTGCTGCTGTGCTACCCTGGCTCCAGTGTCCGTACCTACATACTTGGGCTCCTGCCTACCCTGCCCTTACCTCCTGAAAGTACCCTCCCGAACACTCTGACCAAGTACAGGCTAAACAAACTCTTCCCTTGAAAGCTATAAGGCCTTACTACTGCTCCCTGAGTTCTCCCTACAACAAGGATTTCAAGAAACTTGGGCTCCTGCCTACCCTGCCCTTACCTCCTGAAAGTACCCTCCTGAACACTCTGACCAAGAACAGGCTAAACAAACTCTTCCTTCCAAAGCTATAAGGCCTTACTACTGCTCCCTGAGTTCTCCCTACAACAAGGATTTCAAGAAACTTGGGCTCCTGCCTACCCTGCCCTTACCTCCTGAAAGTACCCTCCTGAACACTCTGACCAAGAACAGGCTAAACAAACTCTTCCCTCCAAAGCTATAAGGCCTTACTACTGCTCCCTGAGTTCTCCCTACAACAAGGATTTCAAGAAAGTATGTGAACTTTGTAAATCTGTGCAGTTAAATCGATTCTAATAGGTCCTAGTACGCTACCCTGCCAGACTAGCCATCAGCCACTACCCCCTCTTTTTACTGCTTGCACTCGTAGTTCTCCCCGTAATTTCAACCCTCTCCTCTGCTGCTTTAGTTTTTCCTGCATTCCTTACCCTCTATACTGAACCTCGAAATCTCCTTCCTCCTTTTTTTTCCTGACTCTCCCCTGGGATCTCTTCTGCCTCCTACTGACCGACCACTAGGTGGTGCTCCTCCACCTTCTTGCAGTCCCCACTACTTTTTCCCTCTCCCTCCTCATTTCCCCTATCACAGCCCTCCAACATCTTTCTTCTACTTTCTCCCTCTCTACTGTCCAGGATTCCTAGCTACTTTTCCCTTTATTCAGCCCTCATCTAACCATTTCTGACATCCTCTCCTTCCTCCCACTGCCTTCATCCTTTACATCTACACTCTAACTCCACTTCTCTGTACTTCCCACTCTCATCTCTGCTACTCTTTCCTTACCTATTCACATCCCTGCAAAATTTACCTTCTGACTATTTCTCTCTCTTCTGATTGTTTTCCTCACTTCCTCCTTCGCTGGCTCTCCCGCCTGACTTCTGGCCAGTACCTGCTCTCTCTGTTCCCTCTCCTTGCCCCCTCTCTCCCCCTTCTACGCTCAATTCCTCTCCAAACACTTTATAGCTCCTACTTCCAAATAGTCATCATCTTTATTTCTTCCTTTTCTACCCATCTGCTGCTGTGCTACTCTGGCTCCAGCGTCCGTACCTACATAGTAAGAAACTGGTTTTCTGCATACTTGTAACACTAGACTGTTCTTTGCTATTTTCAGTTGACACACATTGTGTAATTCTGTTCTTGTTTCTACAGTCTCATGCCATTTAGTTAGCGCGTTGCTCGCTAAATTGGAACGTAATCTGCAAAGGGCTGATTTGTTTTGTTGTTATCGCTATTTTTCTACTGCATTTATTCTAAGTAAATTTTAAGTAATTTTGTTCTAGTGACTCCAGTCTCGCACGCCATATAACTAGCGCTTTGCTTGCGTAAGTGGCGTGTAATCTACTAGGACTGGCTTGTTTGTTGCTGATATTTTTCCTTTTTCATTCCTACTGCATTTATTCTATGTATGTTACTATTTTTCTTTCCTGTTTACCTGTGCTAGCTGACAATGTTAATTTCAACAGTGATAAATGCTGAAGAGTCTAACTCTGTAGCCGTATAAGCTGAAAAGTACTCTGAAATTATTCTACGTAGGTTCAACTTTTTTTTTTCTCGTACCTGTATAGAGAGATTAATGACTGTGTTAACTGAAACAGTGCTAGTCGCTAATGCGCCTAGTTGTACATAAATTAACTGTAAAGAAACAACTCTTGGAAGCGCAATTTCCCAGTTCCAACGTGCAGCTTTCGGCTATACCATAACTGTATGGGGCTTGCTTTTTAACTACCACATGCTCTGTGCTAGTTGCACAGTACCCAAAGTAATTTGACTCCTAAACGCTTTACTCCCTAGGGGTAGCTGCTGGCATTTTGTTTTACTATTTGGGCGTGTATTACTTCTAACTCATCCATGCTAGTCATACAGTATTTCGCTCCCTTGTAGCATGGTAAAACTCATTTGAGCAGCTGTTGGATGTGCCTTTAACTGGTCGAGGCTTTTTCTTCTACAAATACTTACTAACAGCCCAGTACCCAAGCCTCCGCAGCATATAAATATACTAGATTCCTTTGAGAAGCTCTCCGCTTAACTTAACCACTAGAATGTGCTTATTTAAAACAGACACCTCAACTGTTGTCCCAAGTTGCAGGTCTAGGTATTTGTTATACTTGAACTTGTGAAGTATTTTGTATAGCCTGGCTTCCCTGTGTCTGCCAAATTGCCTTCCAACTCAGCTAGGTGTATTATTTTTCTTTTTAATTGTCTGCTACTTAAATCCTCTGTGCACTAAGAACTGTGCATCTCTGTTATCTTCCAGTGTTTAGTGGTTTCTGTGTGATTCTGCAAAACGTAACTGTTTTGTTTTATTTAAATTTCTTGATGTAATATACAGCATTTGTCATATTTTACCTATGCATGCCTGACAACTGTTTTCCTGCGTACCTTTGATGCCTACACTGCTGCTTAAAATCTATTTTTCTTTCCCCTATATTTTGTAGCTTGGGCTCCTGCCTACCCTGCCCTTACCTCCTGAAAGTACCCTCCTGAACACTCTGACCAAGAACAGGCTAAACAAACTTCCCTCCAAAGCTATAAGGCCTTACTACTGCTCCCTGAGTTCTCCCTACAACAAGGATTTCAAGAAAGTATGTGAACTTTGTAAATCTGTGCATTTAAATCGATTCTAATAGGTCCTAGTACGCTACTCTGCTAGACTAGCCAGCAGCCACTACCCCCTCTCTTTACTGCTTGCACTCGTAGTTCTCCCCGTAATTTCAACCCTCTCCTCTGCTGCTTTAGTTTTTCCTGCATTCCTTACCCTCTATACTGAACCTCGAAATCTCCTTCCTCCTTTTTTTTTTCTGACTCTCCCCTGGGATCTCTTCTGCCTCCTACTGACCGACCACTAGGTGGTGCTCCTCCACCTTCTTGCAGTCCCCACTACTTTTTCCCTCTCCCTCCTCATTCCCCCTATCACAGCCCTCCAACATCTTTCTTCTACTTTCTCCATCTCTACTGTCCAGGATTCCTAGCTACTTTTCCCTTTATTCAGTCCTCATCTAACCATTTCTGACATCCTCTCCTTTCTCCCACTGTCTTCCCCCTTTACATCTACACTCTAACTTCACTTCTCTGTACTCCCCATTCTCATCTCTGCTACTCTTACCTTACCTATTCACATCCCTGCAAAACTTACCTTCTGACTATTTCTCTCTCTTCTGATTGTTTTCCTCACTTCCTCCTCCTCTTGGTCTTCCCGCTCTGTTCACCCTGTGGGCTCACTCCACTCCCCTACCCTGCCCCCAAATCCCACCCACCCCAGCACATCTCCATTTATTCCTCATTAACCCCTCCCTCCTTATACTTTCAACCAACCACACTCATCCACCAACACCATCAATTATCCAATTCCCATTTCACCCTCAAAAAGTCCACACCGTCTCGTACTCCTGCCTCTGCTCTCTTCAACTAAACCTCCCCTTTCTAATCCATAAGTCACACCTCCCTTCCTCTCCCCTTCTTTAGCACCACAACTGCTCCCTATTTTCCCTCTTATTTCTCTCTTCCCTCACCCATCCTAATCATGCCCTCCCAAATCCTCTATACTTTCAGACTCCCCTTCTCTCTTCTCTTCTTTCTTATTCCTCTCCATCATGCTACTGCATACTCACTAAAACCTCACCCATACCTTCCTTCTTCTTAAACTACCACTCTTACTCGCTCTCAACCTCTCCTACTCTCTCACTTCCACTCTATTTCTGCCTCCCTTATCTCTGCTAACCAATTACACCTCTTCCACCCCAAAATTCTCTCATCCTCTACTAAAAACTTCTCTCTGACATTTCCACTAACCCCTAAGTACTTCATACCTCCCAAACTTAAAAGGCTAAGAGTTGTCTTATGTAATATCCTAGTCTTATCTGGAGACATTAATCCTAACCCAGGCCCCCACCTCAGTACAAATAACTCACTCTATCCCCTTCCTCCCTTACCTCTAATAAGCCTCTCCCCCCTTCTCCTTCTTCTCCTCCTTCCTCTCTCAGCACCCTGAAAATCTTCACCATCAATGCTCAGAGCCTTAACAACAAAATTCACCACATCCATGCTTGGATCAACCACAACCTACCTGACATCTTAGCCATCTCCGAAACCTGGCTAAAACCTCATATTTCTGATTCTGAAATATTACCCCCAGGTTTCAACATCCTAAAAACTGACCGGTTAAATAAAACAGGTGGAGGTTCTGCCCTTATCTACTCTAACTTTCTCTCCTTAATCCCCCTTCACATCCCAGTCCCTCAATTCAAGAACACTGAAATAACTGCTAGCCTCCTCCAACTCAATAAACACAAAAACATCTGCTTCACTGCCTTACACATCTCCCCTGGGGACAATATCTCCACCCTCGAGAATATTCTCCACTGGGCCTCATCTGAAATAAACTATGAAACCTTTATTTTAGGTGACGTCAACATTGACTGGAACAAAATCAACACCCCTTCCCCCTTCCTAGCCATCAACCTCTTCAACTTCTCCCAAGTAATCCATTCAACAACCAGACCTAACAAAAACCACCCCCCAGGATCCATCATTGATTGGATTTTAGTCTTCCATCCAAACAAAATCTCCCTCTCTGGCACTATCCCTGACTCCTTCAGTGACCATCTCCCTGCTTTCATTCATCGCTCTGCTAACCCCTCCCAATTCCAACACCATTACATTCAAACCCGTAACCTTAGCAATTTCAAACCCTCAATTTTCTCTAACATTCTTAAACAAATCAACTGGCAAATCCTTAACACTCTCTCCCTTGACAATGCTGTTGAGCATTTTAACTCTATCTTCCTAAATACTCTTAACTCCCTTGCCCCCCTAAGAAATAAATGAATCAAAGCCATCTCTGCTTCCTGGCTGACCAAAGAGACTAAACATTCCATGCTTCTTAGAGACAAATCCTGGAAGGTTTTTCAAAAAAGTAAACTACCTTCTGACTTTCTCCAATATACCCAACTCTGCAATAAAGAAAAAAATTAATCTCCCTAGACAAAAAAAGCTACTATAATAAATTTCAGTCCAATAATAATCAGAACCCAAAACAATTCTGGAAATCCGTTAACTCTCTTCTCCATCCTGGGTCAAGAAATAACCCCTGCCCTGACCCTAGCTTAACTAATGAGGAGCTGAGCTCTCACTTCAACTCTTTCTTCACAGAGTCTATAGCTAAACTAACTAAAACTTTTCCTGACAATAATCCACCCAACTTCCTTTTCTCTCCTTCCAACAACCCTAATAACTGTCCTTCTAAGTTCCAGCTCAAACCACTCCCCACATTGTTTATAAAAAAGCTCTTATCCAAACTAAAGCCATGCTCTAATGCCCCCGACAACAACCCCCTACATTCCTCAAATGCGCAGCTGAAGGTATTTCCCCCCCAATTAGCATCCTGATCAATCAATCCTTAAAAGAATCTTATGTTCCCAAACTTTGGCGTTCAGCCTACATGCTTCCACTTCACAAAGGAGGAAAAAATACCTCCATTTCTAACTTCCGCCCCATAGCCCTACTCCCTCCAATATCTAAAATTCTTGAAAAATGTGTCCACCACCAACTTTTACCCTACTTAACTGAGAATCAGTTACTCTCACCCACCCAACACGGTTTCCGTCCTGGCCACAGCATTATAACTGCCCTACTGTCCTTCTTAGAAACTGTCAATCAAGCCAGAGACTCTGGACTCCTTGTATCCACTGTTCTACTAGATCTTTCTAAAGCCTTTGACACCATTTCCCATACACACCTTCTCCTTCATCTCTCCAACCTTAATCTCTCCCCTAATACTCTTTCCTGGTTCTCCAGTTACCTCACTGACAGATCACAAGCTGTCAGATGGAAGGACTCTATCTCTTCCTTCTTACCCACACCTACAGGTGTTCCTCAGGGATCCATCCTTGGCCCCATGCTATTTAACATCTTCATAAATAACCTTCACTCTGTCCTCCCTGACACTACAGTCATCCAATACGCTGATGACTCTACCTTAGTTTGTAGCGCTCCCAATTCTTCTGAACTTTTGTCCAAAACACAAACTGCTTTTTCCACTACAGAAGACTGGATGCACCAAAACCATCTCTCCATCAACTCCAATAAATCTAAAATCCTAATTTTCCTACCTTCCAAGACTTCTTCCTTCGACAAAAACACATTCAACATCCTAACCCAAACCAACATACCTATAGAAGTTGTCCCTTCCGCAAAACTCCTTGGTATTACCATTGATGAACACCTCCAATTCGACCTCCACATACAACAAAACATAAAAAAAAAAACACCAAAAGTTAAGTATGCTCTACAGGAATAATCTATTCCTCTCAAACTCCTCTAGGCACACTCTAGCCACCACCTACCTTCTTCCTTTCTACTTTATGGCGCCCCTCTACTTTCTAATCTGTCTACTTCCCTCACCTCTAAACTCAAATCTTGCTATAAGATTGCTAAATTCGCCTCCAAATCCAAAACCTCAACCCACCACTGCCTAACCCTTCAAGCTCTGAACTGGTTAGAACTCCCTAACCACCTTGACTATCTTCAACTAACGACTGCACACAAATTAATATTCTTCCCAGAAAAATGCCCAGCCTTATCCAACATCCTTCCACCATACATCCCCAGCAGATCTTTGAGATCTGAACACAAAAACCTAATCTCCATTCACAGACCTAAACTTCCCGCTGGCCAGTTACGACTATCCTTCTCTCTAGGTAAAAAATGGAACTCTCTTCCTCCTTCCCTTAGACACAGAATCCTTCAAGACCCAACTCTTCTCGCACCTATCTGACAAATGGAAATGCTCTTGCTTTCACCTAACATAAAATCACGGGGATCTCTTCTCTAACCCCCCCCTGCACCAATCTACAGTCTGATTTCAATTCTAAATTGAACCAATATGGTTTAGCTGACTCTCAGTCGACTGCAAGATGTAAATACTTCCAATAATGTGTAAAAAAAAAATTCTTATTTTGTATTTGTTCTTCTAGGTATACTGCTGTTTGTACACTTCAATTGTTTTTTTATCTTGTGCATTTGTAACTTTGATTGTACTGCCTTGGAGCTTTTCTCCCCGGGCCTCCACTGAAAATAGGTTCTTCTTGGCCCAGTGGACTTCCCCGGTAATCAAACTGAAAATAAATAAATAAATAAATTGTCATTTATATGGCCTTTTATATGGAAATAGAAAACTGACTTGTTATCTGCTTGTGTAACTTAGATCTGATGAAGCTCTGATAAGGGCAAAAGCACTCCTCTTTTTTTACTTATAAACCACGAGTTAAACAAGCAATACCACCAGGAATCCTTTTTTCTTGTTTTTAATAAGTATGTGAAGTAATCTTTATGTGGATCTTACATTAGAATTTATGACAATACAGTTATCAAGGGTACCAGAACTTGTCAGACATGTGAGATGCAGTGCTAGGCTTAAAAAGGCCTTTTTGGTTGTTAGACTAGTAAACATCTATGAACCTAATAGCCTGTTTTATCAATCTGTATGTTGATATTGTTCGTGTGCAACCAGTTTTCACTTGTTATTCCTTACAGAAAATATTTACTACCCTTAAGCCTGGAAAACTACATTTCCTCGGTACAAGGTTTCTTTGTCTATTTACAAATTACATATAGTCATACAGTAAATAAACTCAGATAAAATTGTGTGTGTGTGTGTGTGTGTGTGTGTGTGTGTGTGTGTGTGTACATATATATATATATATACATACATGTACACACACACTCACACTCACACACACACACACACACACACACACACACACACACACACCGAGACTTCGGTAAACAAGGTAGGTGTCATCCTTGCATTGTTTAACAAAGTCTTGTTGTTTTTTACAGTTTTTTTTTGTAATTACAGCTTTTGTCTCATATACATACATACACACACACACACACATATATATATGTGTGTGTGTGTGTATATGTATATACACATTTATAAGTAAACACACATCTATACATATTTATATACCCATACATACATATACATCTATATACATCTACATTTCTTAGCTAAGAATATGCATACACACACACACACACACACACACACACACACAAACACACACATATACAGAGAGAGAGCGAGGAAAGAGATGCACACTTTAATATTGTTTGTTGAAATTGTGTATATGCTTTGAAAAAGTGGTAGAAAATCTATATAAATATACATATACGCCTTTAAATATGTAAGAATCTATGAAGGAATATTATCGTGACTAGGTAACTATGCAACCCTTTGTATTAAGCATTGAGATAAATATTGCCAATCAATAGTGTACAAAAAAAAGTCGTCCTGAAGCAAATGGCCTAGAGAGAAGTGAGCTCCTAACTGAAGAATTATCAAAAAGATGACCTTGGGAGTGTGGAATGAGAGCCAAGTTTGGACTATTTCTGAAATATAAATGTAGAGGTACCTGCAATTGCGAACTAAGGGTTGGGTAAGGGGGAGGCCTGCAGCCTTGTTACTCCAGTGCAGTATGTGTGTTGAAGCCACTGTGCTCAATGCTGAGAGTTGTACATGAGTGAAGCCTTGGACTTTGTGAATCAACTAATTTTGAGGAATGGCCACTGAAGCTGAATAATGGCACTGATGAAGTAACTGAAGGTACTGTTTTTACTTTTCTTTTTCCAACTGGGCTGATGCTTTCTGTTCAACAGGATTAAATAAAGCTACACATTTTAATAAGTCCTACATGTTGGGTACAAACTTTCATGCCTGAAGTCTGAGAAACAGGATGTCACTGACTACGTGAGCCTGGTAGTGCTGACAGGTGCTATTCATATAGAACATGCAGCTTGTAGTGCTGCAGAATTTTTGCTTCATGCAACTCTATATTCTTTTTGTTCCACTGTATCTACAGTTGACTTTCATCCAATTAGCCCATCCATTCCCCATCACCAGGAAGGGGGGGGGGTCATGAGGGTCAAGAGTGCAAAGTTCTTGGGTGTTCATATCACGGAGAACTTATCCTGGTCAGTCCATGTATCCAACAGAGTCAAAAAAGCTCAGCAATACTTGCATTTTCTAAGGAAACTTAGGAAGACAAAATTATCAAAATCCATACTTCAGATCTTTTATAAGGGCACCACTCAAAGTGTCCTGACCAACAGCATTACAGTCTGGTATGGGAGCTGTAACAATCAGGATCGGAAGGCTCTCAACAGAGTTGTAAGGTCGGCAGAAAGAATCATTGGCACCTCCCTTACACTTCTGGAAGATCTACACAAGTGCTGGTGTATCGACAGGGCCAAAAAGATTTCCAGCGATCCAATGCATCCTGCCAATGGTCTGTACACTTGCCTCTCCTAAGACAGGTGATACAGCCTGCACTGTAAGAGCACTAGACTAAATAACAGTTTCATTCCACTCTCCATTAGACTGTTGAACTCTTGGGAAAAATAAACCATGACGTCTGTTACATAACTAGCCTATCAAGGGGCTTAATTTATGGATGTGCAATAACCAAGTGCAATACTAAGGTATCTCACCTACACACTGAAGGACTGCAAAGTGCAATATACAAACTTATAGTGCAGCGGTTATATTCGACAAAAAATAGCAATATGGACCACCAGCCTAAAATGTAAACTTTTATGGTTGCACAAAATAGGTTAGCGCTCTCGGGAAACAATCCCTTCTTCAGACAAAGCCATAACAGCTCAGTCAAAGTTAAATACATATAACTATCCAATCAGATTCTAAGAACAATTAACAATTTAAAAAAATTTTAAAAATTAGGTCTACGTCTACTTAAAATGGGCTTTAAAGATACCGTGCCATTTAGACCAGGGGACCTATCTGCCCCTAGTTCTATAATCCATTTTATCTCATAAAATTCAGTAAGATTCTTGACATCCCCCCTCTTGGATAAATTTTTATCAATTGCAAAACTTGAAATGAAAAATAATGCCCCTCATTTTCCTTAATATGTTGAAACAAAGCATTGTGCTCCCGTTTTAACCTATTGTCTGAAAGGTGTTTAAAAATTCTGTCCTTAAATTTACAGTTAGTCTTCCCCAAGTAAAAGGATACACAGCATTAACATCTAGCTAAATATATTATATTCTCAGTATTGCAATTAGCTGTATGGTTCAGACAATATACTTTGCCTATCACCGGATGAACAAAAGTCTGTTCTTTACTTATAGATGTACATGCCTTACAATTCAAGCAGGGAAACATTCCTTTCTTGTTACTGTGGGGTATTAAACTGACAACTTTTCTGAAGGGATCTCTATCACATAGTATTTGCTTTAAATTTTGTTCCCTCTTATATATAAACCTCGGCTCATTGCCTAGTATATCTCTCAACCCATCATCTGTTTAAAATCCTCCAATTTCTCCTAATCACTTCATTAACTTGCTTATTATTACTGACATAAGTTAGGCATAAATTTACCTTACTTCTAACCTTACTTTGTTGCTGCCCCCTACTAGGAATCTTAACTTTTTCCTTATTGCTTAACCCTTGTTTAGAAAACCAGGGTGACCCAACATCCTTCCTTTGTCAAGTAGCATTTGATATACCTTGTTCTATCTTCCTATCTTTATACCCTCTTGTTTTAAGTCTAAGAGAAAACCCATTCATTTCAGCTTAAAATTCTGTTTCATCAGTGTGTAGCCTAGAAAGTCTGAGTGCCTGTCCATTGATTACATTATTAGTAATATGACCCGGATGCATACTATCCTTAGCACAATGTTTTTCCAACATTCTTTTCGAAAAACCTTAGTCTTGAAATCAAATGGGGTATGTTCTAAACCCACATCTAGAAAATCTATACATGACGTTGAGTAATTCAAAGTAAATCTAAGAAAGTCTGTAGTAGACTCAAGATACCTTAAAAACTCACGTAGGGAGTCCTCCTCCCATAAAAGAAAGACATCATCCACAAAACGACCATAAAAAATGACTGACTGTTTCCACAAATGTTCTCCCTTAATCAACACATCATCCTCCCATTGGGCCAATACTAAACTGGCATAAGAGTTTGCACAGGGGGTGCCCATGGCTATCCCCTGCTTCTGCCAATAATAGTTGGAACCAAACATGAAAATGTTGTTCTCCAGGACCAACTACATTAAACAGGTGATCTGAAAAATAACCTCACTACTAAAATAATTATTTATTCCTAATATCTTTTTCCGTAAGTATTAGGTATCACCGTGAACAGATTCTTCACATCCATAGTGACCATCATGATCTGTTCGGTAATCTGTAGTGACTCTGAAAACTTAAACAACTTATTTAAGAAATCACGCGTGTCTCTTAAGTATTCTTTATACCTGGGGAATAACCTCTTTAAATTTTGATTCAATTCAAATTGAACAAAATTCTGTAGACCAACCCCTTCCCGAAACTATCGGTCGAAAGGGAGGGTCCCTCAGGTCTTTATGTATCTTGGGCAGGGTTTTAAAAACTGGAATTACTGGATTTGCAACATAAACAAAATCAAAAACATTAGTATCTATAATGTTACAACTTTTAAAATCAATCAATATATTTAAAACACATGCCACAATTCTCTTCACCATAGAGCCATTAATTTCAAGGTATGTTCTATCACTAATCAACATGTTTGCTATTTTATCCAAATAATAGCTCTTGTCCATAATGACAATGGCATCCCCCTTGTCGGCCGGTCTTATTACCAGGGAGTCGTCTGCCTTTAATGTCTGTAGAGCCATTCTTTCATCTGTAGTCAAATTGTAGAAACCTTTTCCTTGCTGAAAATTACCATCTTGCAAATCATTTTCACAGGTCTTTAAGAATGTATCTATAGCCGGACATAGAACAGGCACAAAGGTGCTAGGTTTCCTCTACTTATTAAGACCTGCCTGAACTATTAGTGGAACCAAAAATTCTTTGTAATTGCAAGTTCCTGGCAAAAAGTTTCAGCTCAAGCATAAGGTCTGTATAACCAACGTTAGAAGCGGGTATGTAATTCAAACCCTTGCTTAATACACATAACTGATAATCTGATAAATGCACATGAGATAAATTAAACACAATGTTAACAGTACCTGCTGTCACATAGAAGATTTCTCTGTGACAGCAGGTACTGTTAACGTTGTGTTTAAAAGGTTTCTACAATGTTTATGTTGCAAATCCAGTAATTCCAGTTTTTAAAACCCTGCCCAAGATACATAAGGACCTGAGGGACCCTCCCTTTTGACCGATAATTTCAGGAAGGAGTTGGACTACAGAATTTTGTTCAATTTGAATTGAATCAAAATTTAAAGAGGTTATTCCCCAGGTACAAAAATACTTAGACACAGGTGATTTCTTAACTAAGTTGTTTAAGTTTTCAGAGTCATGAAAATTACTGAACAGATCCTGATGGTCACTGTGGATGTGAAGAATCTGTTCCCAGTGATACATAATACTTATGTAATACAAACTGTGAAAAAGATATTAGGAATACATAATTATTTTAGTAGTGAGGTTATTTTTCAGATCACCTGTTTATTGGAGTTGGTCCTGGAGAACAACATTTTCATGTTTGGTTCCAACTATTATTGGCAGAAGCAGGGGATAGCCATGGGCACTCCCTGTGCAAACTCTTATGCCAATTTAGTATTGGCCCAATGGGAGGATAATGTGTTGATTAAGGGAGAACATTTGTGGAAACAGTCTGTCATTTTTTTGGCACTAACCTATTTTGTGCAACATTAAAAGTTTACATTTTAGCCTGGTGGTCCATATTGCTATTTTCAAAGTTTTTTTTAAATTGGGAAGTAGAGGTGGTAGAAGTTAAGTGATTTGGGAGTGAATTCCAAGTTCTGGCAACAGAGCAGGCAAAGAGAGATTTGCCAGCCTCATTTTTGTCTTTAATGACATTTAATGTGGTTCTGATAACTACAGCTTAAGGTTCTGGAGGTGGTGTATGGGTTGATTAGATGCTGAAGGGCAGGGGTTTTGTCAGGAAGGTAGTAGAGCTTGTGAGCTATTGTGAGTTGGTTGAGGAGGAGGAGTTGTGTAATCTCAAGCTAGTTCATTTGCTTAAGGGCTAGACAGTGATGGGTCCTATGAGTGGCATCGGTAGCAAACTTGGCAGTCATGTTGTAGCAAGACTCCAACTTGGTTAGTTTAGTAGGCCGAAGGTTAGTTAAGATAGGGGAGGCATAAAGAAGGATAACAGATGGGTTCTTGCAATAGTGGCTTTCGTGTATTTAGTCATGAACTGTCGGTTCCTGTAAAGGAGACCTAGCTTTTGTAGACCTTCTTGACAGTTTGGGCTATATGTATGTCATATTTTAGATTATTGTCAATTTCTATGCCTAATAGCTTTGCGAGAGTTGCTGGGGTGATTCGTGTATTAGCTTTAGATTGTATGATAAAATTATTGCTTAGTGGGGGAGAACGACCTGGGCTAAAGAGAATGAGTTTGTTTTTTTTGGGATTAAGTATAAGTTTGATGTTGGTGAACCATGCTTTGGCTAGGATAAAGTTATTTTGGGTGATGGTTTTTAGCTCATTCAGGGTGGGGGCGGCACATATAATAGTCGTGTCATCTGCATATTGCACCACGGAGGCAGAGAGAGAGGATGAGGTAATCTGGATAGTAAATAGTGAAAATAGCAAGGGACCGATGGGTCTTGCCACAGAACTGCCTGTTGACAATCTGATAAATAGTTACTGAACCAAGATATGGTGGAGTAGCTTATGCTGAGGGTGGCTAGAGTTTCTAGGAGTATGCTATCAACCATATTAAATTATTTGGCTAAGTCTAAGAATATGGGGGATACAAATAGTCCATTGTTTCTATGGTGATTGACAATGTTGGAAAATGAAAGCAGAGCTGTGGTCGTGCTGTGGGAAGGTCTAAAGCCATGCTGGGATTTGGATAGTACATTGTTTTTTAGGAGGTACTGCATAAACTGGATATGAACTACCCTCTCTAGTATTTTTGATAGATGTGATAGGATTGTGATAGGGCAGTAGTTGGTAAGCTCAAGGGAGTTACCCCCTTTGTACAATGGTATAATATGTGATATTTTCCATGAGTGGGGTACTCTGCATTCTGAAATTGACTTGATTATGAGAATGGACACAGGATAGGCTAGGCTATGGCATCTGCTGTTATCTGTAGAAAGTCAGCTGGTACCTTGTCAGCTGCTGATCTGGTTGGTTTAATTTTTTTGAAGAGTTTAGCAACTGTATTTATGGGGACTGGGTTCAGGGAAAAACCGGGGTGGGAGTTATTTGTACTGGAATGGATGGGGGTCACTGTTGGTGTGGGATTACTAGCTCTGTCTTGGGTATTGGCTAGGGCTTGGATTTTTTCAGTAAAGTATTTGTTAACCTGGGTGGGGATGCTGTTGTAGCTATTTGGTAATATAGGGAAAGGAGCAGTAGCTTTTCCTGGGTGTAGTCTAAATCTCAAAATGCACGCACTCGAGGCCCTTCTCAGTATGGAGAACATCGATGTCTGTGCTGTGACAGAAACCTGGTTCAAGGCTCCTGAGAGCACCCCAGCGCTATCAGGTTTTACCTCATATCATGCGTTCCGGCCCCAAAATCCGGACAATACCAAGAAAGGAGGGGGGGTATCCATATTCATCAAGGACACCCACACCTCAAGACTGGTGGCAACGCACGATGCATCGGAGACCATCCAGGTGCAATTAACCATAGGCAAGACTGCTATGCAAATTGTAGCATGTTACAGGCCACCCTCACAAACTCAGGAAACTCACATGGCCTTCCTGAAAACACTAGAGGGGATAAATGTATCACCAAACACCATCATACTAGGTGACTTCAATTACCCTAATATAGACTGGGAACACTACTCAAGCCCAAACACCCTAGCCCAAAAGTTCCTGGAATTCATAAACTCAAATGCCATGGAACAACTAGTCACCATCCCCACAAGAGGAGATAACATACTTGATCTCATCATCACGAACAAGGGAGCACAATGTTCAACACCGAAGTATACCCCTCACTGGTGAGATCAGATCACAAACTAATCTCGCTGGAGGTCCTCATCCCACCCCCACCTGAAATAAAAAAGACCACAATAAAGAACTTCTCAAAAGCCGACTTCACACTTCTAAAGACTAGTGTGGTCTCCTTTCAGGCCCACGAGCCGGTGGAAAACAATACTCAAGCCGCTGAATCACTTACAAACGCCTTCTACCAGCACCTGCAGGACTGCATGGATAAGGCAATCCCAAGCAAAACAAAGACTCTTTGTACCAAAGGCAAGCGTCCAGTCTGGTGGACCCCAGCCATAAACAAACTCTACAACAAAAGGAGGAAGCTACTACAAGATAGAGCAAAATCCTTAAAAGGTAAGACACCCTTGATCACTATAAGTAAAAACTAAGAGCTCTCATAAAATCATCCAAAGCAAATTTCGAGAGAAAAATAGCTAAAGACTCAAAAGACAATCATAAGGCCTTCTTTAGCTATGTTAGAAACCTAGGAGGAAACTCCCAGATATGCTCAGAACTAGTTCAAAATGATGTGAAGATTACTGATCCTACAGACATTGCCAACATACTGGCTGACAGGTTCAGTGCAAACTTCTCCCCTCCCCAAAAGGAGAGATATCTATACCAAATGAGTGCAGCCCCCAAACATCTCCAGCCCAAGTGAGAACTGCTCTCTCCAAAGCAAAAACACAGCATCCATGGGACCCGATGGTGTCCCCGGCTGTGTGCTCCACGAACTCAATGAGGAATTAAACCCACAGCTAGGACAGCTGTTTAATCAAAGTCTTACCTCTGGATACGCACTCCAGGAGTGGCGCACTGCAACTGTGGTCCCACTTCACAAAGGCGGTGCCTCCACAGACCCTGGAAATTACCGCCCATTAGCTTGACAAGCCTTATCTGCAAAGCCATGGAGAGGATCATAATGGACCTCATAAATAAAGACATAGGAATTTGCAGACTTTGGATCCAACCCAGTTTGGCTTTGTCAAAGGCAGATCATGCCTTTTAAACTTGGTTGACTTTTTGAAACAGTCACCAAAGCCATTGATGAGGGAAAGGCAGTCCATACAGCCTACCTCGATCTGGCTAAGGCCTTCGATACAATACCCCACTCGGGTATCATTGAAAAACTCATCAGCTTAAATGTTAACCCATACATCACAAGATGGGTTGCAAACTGGCTGAGTGACAGAACCCACAGGGTCAGAGTTGCTGGCGCCATGTCAGACTCAAAGCCTGTCACAAGTGGTGTCCCACAGGGCTCAGTCCTGGGCCCACTCTTGTTTGGCATCTACTTTTCCAGTACAAGCAAACACAGGAGGGTTATGGCTGACAAAGTTTGCAGATGACTGCAAACTGGGCCATAGTAGAAAACACATCTGACACAGATATCCTTCAGAAGGGTCTCACAGAAACGGATAACTGGTGCCAGAGCCACGGCCTAAAGTTAAATGCCAAAAATGCATAGTCATACCCTTCGGGAAAAACAAGGTTACCCCTAGCTACCAAATAGGTGGCAATCCACTGAGCACAGAAGAAGTTATCAGGGACCTGGGGACCCAGGTTGATAGTAGTCTGTCATTCGACACCCATGTAGCTAAAGTAGTTAGGAAGTCCTTCTACATTGCCCACCTTATCATGAAGGGATTCTCATCTAGATCAAGGGAGGTCATAGTCTCCCTTTACTCATCACTCATCAGACCAATGATTGAGTACAATGCCCCATTCGAATGTATCTGACCCGACACTTGCAGCAGCTGGAGAGGCCACAAAAGTTCCTCACCAAAAGGATAAAGGGTCTCAAAAATCTGTCCTATGCTGCCCGACTGAAAGAACTCCAGCTCTATTCAGTCGCCACGCTTGCTCAGAGGTGACCTTTGCCTAACATACAAGGCCATGTCAAACCCAGATTTGATGAATATGCTTCACCTCAAAAATCTAGATCCATCAGAGCCACAAGGGCGGAGACTTAAACCTCGACACGGCTATTAATAGGATGTGCTGGAGGGATAGATTCATCACCCAAAGACTCCCTATGCTGTGGAACAAAATCCCGGTACATGTGAGGCAGAGCACCTCGCTGGCCTTGTTCAAGAGAAATCTTGACCAATGGATGGGAGATCGCAGATATACCCCAGGAATTACCTCAGTGTCACTGCTCGACAGAGGCACAGCAAAATAATGGGTATAGTTCCCCATACTAAAGGGGTGGCGTAAGCCACAAAACAATGGGCTAGGCTTATAAATGCCCTCGGGCAGATAGCCTAGTATGAACCTATGAACCTATGAACCTATTTACTGAGGCCCAGAATTTTTGAGGGTTGTGAGAGTATTTTTCCTGCATAGTTTTATAGTAGTTAGTTTTGTCAAATTGTATTACTTTTTGGCTCTGTTGCAAAGTTCGAGGTAAGTCTGTTCCAGAGTAGTTGTTTTTTGTTTGTGAAATTGTAACCAGGCTTTGTCTCTTTCTTTCATTATAGACCTAGTATCTTTTGATAGCCATGGGGCATGGTTAGTTTTGATCCTAGTGGATCTGGATGGTGCATGGGAGTTTAAGATATTTAGGAAGGTTGAGTTAAAGTCCTGCAAGGCTTCATCTAGAGATAGTTGTTATAGGGGAGTCCAGTTACAGCATTTTAGTGAATTAATTAGGTCATGGGGTCTAAAGGTATTTTGTTACATATTACCCTGAGGATGGGTTGTTTAGTTTGGTGGGACCGGTTCCTAATTAAGTAGGTTGCTTGATGGTCACTCAGACTGTCAGGAAGACAGCCCAATTGGTAAGCCAGAGTGGGGTCTGATAGTAGAATTCAGTCTAAGATGGACTGGAGTTTGGAGGTTTTGTCAATTCTTGTGGGGGCAGATATAATTTGGAAAAAACCCATGGAGGTTAATGTGAGTAGAGGGATTTTGGCTGGAATAGTCAGACCAGTCAATGTTAAAGTCCCCTAATAGTATGATTTCTTGTGGAAGGGAAGATGACAGCCAGTTAAGTAGATTTCCCAGTATGGTAATGTTGTTGCCTGGTGGGATACATCCCCCTGCAATAATTATTTGTTTATTGGGGTTAAGTTTTAGTCTGGCTAGAATTAGTTCTATGTCTTTGGCTTCTTGGGAGTTACATTCAAATAGTTCAATAGTCAGGTGGCTTTGGAATAGTATGGCTACACCCCCTCCCTTTTTTCCTCTGTCTTTATGTATAATATTGTAGCCAGGAGCAGTAATTTCATAGTCATGATGTTCAGGCTTAAGCCAAGTTTCTGTTAATACAACTATGTTTGTTTTATATAGAGCTAGTAGGGCATGTAGGCCCTGTGTCTTGTTAAATACACTCCTTACATTAATATTTAGAAGGAGAAGAGATGTGGTAGGTCTTAGGTATACAGGATTAGGGCTTTGTTGAGTTGATGCTGTTATATTTATTGGGTCCTGAATTTGGGTGAATGTCACCACAACACGTGAGTTTTTGTAGTAAGTGTAGATAGTGTTTGTTTAGTTTGTGGAATATTTTGGCTGGTTTTTGGGAGCAGTGGGGGCAGGTTTTGTATGTAAGAGTTTTATATAGGCAGGAGGAAGTTTGGGTGGAGGTGACATCAGAAGGGGATTTAGGGAAATGGATAGGTTTTATGTGACTGGTAGAGGATTCGGTTTGCCATGGTGGTGGTGGTGGGTAAAATAAAGTTGTGTGTGGTAAGAGGAGAGGATAGACAGGAGGAGGAGAGAGGAGAGGGAAGAGGGATATTGGGTAGCACAGTGGATGTAGAAGGTGGGTGTTATGTGTACAGGGCATATTATTTAGTTATAAGTAAGTTTACTGTGTGTAGGAGTGCTAGCTGTAACTGTTGGGGGAGGTGTTGTGAAGGGTGTGGTGAAGTGTTTTGGAGTGGGGGATGATAGGTACGAGTTGATTGAATAATTGGGAGTGTGATGTGGATGGGGTTGTGGTGTATAACTATAAATGTAATTGATTTGGGGGTGGGTGACAATGGGGGTAGGGTAGGCGAGTGATGTGAGCCCGAGCGTTAGCGAGGGCGAACGGAGCAGGGCTACACCATCTGCAAGAAGCAGAAAGAGGCAAACACAATGCAAACAATCAGGGAGAGAGGTTGGCTGAGTTGGGCAAGTACAGCTATAATAACAGTACCACTACGTTTTACTTTATGTACTAGTCTGTGGAGGAAAGGACTGCCTGGTCTCAGAGCCTAGAGTTAAGCCAGAGAGGTAATTGGGGTGAATTAGAAGAGGAAAATTGGGAGAAGAGACTCAGGGTTATGCAGTAGTAAGAGTAAAAGTGTCCAGGGGTAAAAGGCAGGTAGAGTGAGTAGAGACACAACAAGCAGGTTAGGTAGGGGGACTGTGGTAGAGGGGGGAAAATAAGTACAAGGCAAATGGAGCTTATAGAGCAGAAATGGCTAGGTATTTGGGTAGGTCAGCAGAGAATATTATGCTGAGTGGTTGAGAGAGCAAGGGAATGGGGCATGCGACAAGATGAGCTGTAGCTGACCACAGACCCCTTTAATAGAAGGCAGAACAGAATGATAAAAAGACAGGGTTAAATATTATGCATGTACACATACACTCTTCTTAGAGGGAACTGTTGCTGGGAAGGTTTCCACCGATGAACAGGGCTCCGAGAGGGAATAGGTGGATTTCCTGGGTAGGCAATAGTTCTTGAGTCTTTTTAGCGAGGCAAGGGACCTGCAAAATAAAGAGTTATTTAGAGGAAGAACCTTTACTGAGAAAGGAATAGAGAAGAGAAAAAGAGGAGGTTAGAGAAACAAGCTTAGCTGAGATAAGAGTAGGGGAGGAGGAAAGCAGAAAACAAGGTCAGGCAGGAGGAGAAAAAGGTAGGAGAGGGAATGGAGGCTTAGAAAGAGGAACATGAATGCAGTCAGATGGGATGCTGTGGAGCACCAACTGTACAAATCTTAATATTTAAGATGGACTGCTTATCGAAAATGCAGTTGTTAAAAATGCATTCAGACAGCATCAGTAATTACAGTAGTTGAGATATGCAATCAACAACATTAGCTTTTATAATAGGTAAAAATGCATTCAAACGTCGGCTGTTACAGTTATGGCATAGCAATACAGTTTCTTTTAGCACAGTAGCACTGTAATCAATAAACACTTTTGACAAAACAGTTTCTTTAGCACAGTACTGCTGTACTCAATAAACACAGTAAATAAACTCAATAATGTAGACTCACTAAATTAATAAGTGAACAGTAGGCTACTTGATAAGGGGCCTAAGCAATTCAGTACACATAAAATATTGTGAGCACATGCAGACCATGAGGATTCTAGCATTAGATAATACTGTGTGTTAAAAATAAGTCCTTGCACAACTGGCTAAGTAGTAACAGAAGTTCTTACTTCTAATTTAAATGATACACTAGAGAAGTAATGATTTCTACAGACTACACAGAAAATAGGTCCTTGCACAACTGTTGAAGTGGTAACAGAAGGTCTTACTTCTAAGTTGTATGCTACACTAAAGAAGTATTAATTTCTAATCTAATCTAATTGGTAACGAAAGCACAAACAAACAATTATGCTATATTTCTACTTTTATTGACTATGTGTACATTTACAAATGTGTGTGTGCATGTGCCTCTGTGACTGGACTGCTGTGTGTCCAGGAACTGACTTTAACACAGAGTACTACAAATGTGATGGGCATTGGCAAATACTGCTTTGGCATCTCTGTGGCTTCTGGATGGATAGCAGACTTCTGGAACTGCATTGTAGGGCAGTGTCAGATGAAGAGATTGGTATATGGTCATAGTCTACTTGTCTCTGAAATGTGTTAGCACTGTTATTTAAAACAAAATGGCTCACTTTCATATTTTATGTGCACAAGCTTAAATAACTAGTCCTTCCTTAGATTTTTTTCTGTTGCATATGAATCTCAAAGCAATTTTCTTTGGATTTTCTAGTGCATTAGCTTTAAACACTGAGTAACTTTCAATAAATACCACAATCTATGAACTGTCACTATTGTAGCACTCCAAAGGATGGGGTTAGCTATGTCTTCAATACTTCCTTGCAAATTATAAAAACTGAACATCAAAATTTTTTGAAAAATAGCCATAAAAATCTTTATGGCAATTTATGATACTCCATCTCTGAGCATTGCTTGGAAGATGCCTTCTTGCATACTTTGAATGTCTTTGCTCTTTATCCTACTTACCGAATCATCTCTGTCCATCGCACTGCTTCCTGTAATTCCATTAGACGTTCTTTGTACTGATTCCGCTCCATCAGAACCCTTGCCATCTCAACACGGGTGAAGCGCCGTCGTTGTGCCATTGGGAGATCATCCTGTAAGGGGGAGGAGCACTGCTTCAATACAGAACAAGGAAACAAAAGGAAAGGGAATGAGTGTTAAAGTTACTTTTGCTTCCAGACAAGTAGGGTAGTTAGTAAGTCAATACAGAAACTAAGCAAGGTCTCCTTCATAGCTGTACTATTGTACTGATTGGTAACTAGCAGTAGCTATGCACTGCATGACAACATTTACAGTTGAGGTCAGAAATGTCAGTACAGCACCTGAGAATCTACAGGGTAACACAGAATAACTCCACTAAACCTGAATTAACTTTTTACCCCACTGTGAGTCAGCACAAAGTCAGTTACAAAAGGATGCTGTAGACAAACCATCATTTCTCTCTCTTCTAATCTCACATTTAAAACATGTGTTTACACAAGAAATTTCCAGTCATTCAGTGTACACATTTCTATTCTCATTCCTGGGTTTATTCAGCTGTACTTTATTTATTTAAGGACCATGCTCCAAAAGAAAGTACATGTTTTTTGTGACAAAACAAGCTGGAAAGTGGTTGACTAGTTGAGAGTACTTGGCTAAAAACAGGATGAACAGCAAAACCTTTGAATTTCTTTTCTCCTTCTCAGAAATATGCAGCAACGTTTAAACTGATTACATTAAATAGGGAGTTGCTGAAACACTTGTTCCCTACTATAAAAAATCAAGTCTCATTTTTCCATTTTACTGTCTCAATGTTTTTCCAGCTAATGTCCAGTTTCAGAAGCATTACTCTCATTCAATAAAACTAAACAAACACATTATATTCACTGCTGTAATGTGAACTAGTGCAAAGATACATTTTTTTTCTGCAAAAGGGTATGTGATGTCATCAATAGCTTAACCACTTTTGGATACAAATTCACAGCAACAATACAAATGTTATCATGGCTCTAATAATTCTGAATAAATGCATATACCTGAGTGGCTATTCGGTACTATTTCATTGTGATACAATAACTATTACTAATCGATACTAAAAGGAACAAGAACCAGCAGCACAGTACATCCAAACAGATTGTAAAAATGGTGCAGTACAAAATATACATAACCATCTGTCCAAAAATGTGCATAGCAAACCCTTCCTACAAAGTTTCAAATAAACTTATTTAGGAGCAAATAAATAGAAAGGGAAGAGTAAAAGAAAGGAAAGGGGCCAAGAATGTATTTGGACTGAAGGTTAGATATTGCCTTCCCTATCAAGGACTGATAACAGAGTATAGGCTAAGAGATAGAAATAGGGGGATCTTAAATGAAAGACCAGCACTGGTAGAGTTTTTAACAGAATCTAGAACAGAAGCTGCCATTAAAAAAAGAATAATTAGTACAGCATATAAAATATTGCATGATAACTATAAGAATCAATCAGAGGAGCTTAGAATGGATTGGGAAGAGAGACTGGATAAGCAATTCACAAAGAGACAATGGGGGAACATATGTGTATCTCCCAAATATGCAACAAAGTCTAGAAGATTTAAGATCATTGCCTGGAAGTGTTCATATAGGTATTTTTATACCACAAGCAGACTCCAAAGATTTTTTGCTCAGGTGTGATGGGCAGGAAAGAGGTGGCTGGGAACATATTTTTTGGGAGTGTAGTGAGCTGGCAGACTTTACAGATTCCCTGCAGACTGCTCTGTCGGAGATGCTAGGTGAGCAGACTGGATTAACTGGGGAGATGATTTTTTTTGAGCTATGATACAAAATCGGAATTTCCTAGACATAGAGCCTAATTATGGTGGCTGCCAAAATAGCAATTACTAGAAAATTGAAATCTAAGTTTAGACGAACTTTATTAGTAGTAGCTAGTATAGTAACAGAAAAAACAGCTAGAATTGGGATCTCTAGAAAAGGGAAAGAGCAGACTACATAGGAAAAAAATGAGAATTGTGGGAACAATATATGCAGAGAAGGAATGAAATTTTAAGAGGCAGGATTTGAATGAGCCATATGATGCGTAACCGACAATGACTGGATAGATTATAAGTGATGTGCAATGTTTGCAGCTACAGTTATTTCAATGGTGTCTGAGATGTACAATGTTTGCAACTAAAGTGGCGTTACTGTTGATTGCCTGTGTCATACGTGATATTTTAACAAAGATGCTCATTGGAAAAAAGAACAATGTTTCAAATAAATAAAACTACTCCACTAAACTAAAAAAGGGAAAAAAAAAACAAATTCTGACAAAAACAAATGTAACTTCTATTAATACTTTTGTCTCAAACCCTTAAGACATCTTTAAATAGAGGAAAATCAGAACATGGTGCACATACTATATTCCATCTAAAGAAACCACACAAATAAAGGAGAATACAGTCACAACAAAAGTTATCACATTAAAATACTTAAAACAACTTAAACAAGCATCCCATTAAACTATGCTCTAGGTAATAAGAGTACAGTGAGCAATATGGCCATAGCAGGTTACAAGTGATGGTGCATCCTAATGACAGAAGAAGAATACAGAATCAAGAGCTGCTAATAACAGCAGCACTACATCTGCAAAATATGTACATAATAGGGGCTTACATTCTACCTGGGAACAATCATAGCACAGTGGAATATCTATTCTACTGGGTAGCATCAAACTGCCATGAAAAACTTTTACTAGGTGACTTCAATACTGTCTCTCTCTCTCTCTTCACTAATAACCTCATCCATACCATAAATCTATATGGACTAACACAACTGATCATCACTTACACTTGCTTCAATAATAAAAATAAGGGTACCACAATAGACTGGATACTCATTTTTATACCACCTAAAATCTCTAACTACTCCAGGACCCTCTCAGACTTTTTAAATGACCATCCCCATATATTTGCCAAGCAAACTGAAATCCAGAAACACCATTTTTATATGAGTGCTAACCTCTCAAATTTCAACAAAGACATATTCATCTCATATCTAAAACTATAACTGGACTAAGCGGAACCACCTACTACTACATGATGCTATATCTGACTTAACATATTTCTACAAATACTAAATGAACTGGTACCACTTAGAAAACAAATCCTGCTCATTGGCTATCCGGAAGCACAAAACATCTCATAAAATTTAGAGATACTGCACGGAAAACTTGGGCTACAAACAACATTTAGACAAACTATCAAAGCTTCAGGGAGCTTAGAAACAGAGCCAAATACCATACAAAATTAGACAAAAAACACATTACATTAACCTCGGAAATAAAAATGATCAGAATAACTCCCCATATTCTAGATCTCCAGCCAGTTTTTATCAAGCAGATGCTATCATCAACAAAACTACTACTTAAACAAAAATCCACCTCCCTAGCACTAGACAAGCTAGCTGGTGAATATCTAAAACTGGCAACAGAGGACATAGCTTGCCTTGTCTCAATTTTAAAAAAAAGTTTTATTAAGGAATCTTATATACCTTTACTATGGAAAAATGTGACATCCTCCTATCTACACAGGTGGTCATGCTACCAAACTCTCCAATTACAGACCCATCATCATCCTCGCTTCCCTAAGTGTATGCAGACCCAGCTCCTACATTGTATCACACAACATGCACTCCTCTCTCCTACACAGCATGTTTTTTCCCCACCTCAGTCCCTCCTCTGCCCTCCTTAACTTCACTAACACTGTTAACACAAACAAAAATGATGGTAAAAGTTTACCTCATCTCTTTCTTGATCTATCCAAAGCTTTTGGCACTGTCTCCCAAACTACACTCTTATAAAAACGCTCCAATCTAGGTCTTGACAATTATTCCTCTATCTTGTTTTTTTCTAATTAACTCTCTAACAATCTGCAGGCAGTAACGTGGCTTACTGTCATCTCATCCTTTCTCTCTGTTGCAGTTAGTGTCCCACAAATATCCATACTGGGACCTTTCCTGTTCAGCATCTTTGTCTATGACCTTGATCTGGCCAGTAAGAATGACACCTTAGTACAGCATGCAGACAACTGTACCATCATCTGCTCAGCAAACAACCTTGATTCCCTACAAAGACTGACCTAGAAATCCCTCACTTCTATATAAACTGGCTATTTCCCTGCTATTCTTTAACCCTAACAAAACTAATTATCTTCCATTTCCAAACAACTGGCAATAAAGAAATCATCCTTTATGATTTCTTTTTCCAACAAACATAGAACTTATTACACAAACCAAACTATTAGGAGTTTACCTAGACAAAGACCTAAAGTGTGACTTCCACATTCAACATACAATGAAAAAACATAAAAAGTAAGCACTCTCTCCATACAGCAAAATTCTATCTAACTCTACAAGACATCATATTTCCACTATTTACTCTCCTTTACTCAGAGCCAATACTGGCAAACATCCACCTACTTTAAGCAAACCAACTTCAGCAGTGCTACAAGGTCACAAAGGATCACAAAACTTGCAGCCAACCTCCCCCACAGATCACATCAATTGCTTGGCCTTCAAAGACCTCCAGAAGCTTGAACTATCTTACTAACTCCACTCTCCAAAATACTAGAGAGATGCATACACTCTCAGGCCTCAGACCACCTCCTTACTAACAACCTCCTTTCCAATACTCAGCATGGTTTCCGACCAAACCATAGCACCACCACTGCCTTACTCTCCTTTACTAACACTATCCTTCAGCATAAAACAATGGCTATCTCTCCTCTGCTACTTTCCTAGACCTATCTAAAGCATTTGACATGGTCCCACACAAACAACTTATCTCTGTCCTCAATAACCTATCCTTCTCACAATCGGTCACCAACTGGTTTCAGAGTTACCAGTCTGACCGCCAACAATCCGTTGTATGGCAGAATGACATATCTCCCCAACTACCTGTCTCCATAGGGGTTCCCCAAGGATCCATCCTTGGACCCCTACTCTTCTCTGTTTTCACCAATAATCTAGCCTCTGCCACCAAACATGGCACACTCATACAATACGCAGATGACTCAACCATCATCTGCTCAGCCCAGTCCCTTCCCAAACTGCAAAAAGTCTCACAAGAAGCCTTTTCCTCTGTTGAAACTTGGTAACCCGATGCCCAACTAATACTCAACCCAAACAAAACTAAACTACTCATCTTCCAACCCACCAAACATACTCAAAACAACTCTCACTTTAACATGACAGCAAAAGACAACAACACTATATACCCAACTGAACACACCAAATTGCTAGGAGTGGAAATAGACAATAAACTAATATTTGACATTCACATATCCTTGACCATAAAAAAAGTCCACAATAAACTAGGAGCGCTATACAGAAATAAGCAACTTCTCACCAAAGCAGCAAAGATTTCAATAGCAAATTCCCACCTTATCTCCACCCTACTTTATGCCTGTCCAATATATACCAACCTAAGGCAATGCAATTTAAACAAGCTAGAGACCTGCTACAACAAAATCACCAAATTCGCCACAGGGGCATCCTACCGTAGTCACCACTGTCTCTCACTTGCTGAACTGGGCTGGCTTGAACTCCCTCACCTCCTTCAATGGTATCAACTCTCACTTGCCCACAAACTAGTAAATCATCCACTAAATGTCCCATCCCTCCAGAACCTACTCCAACCCTATCGCACCACCAGACCACTAAGATCCAGCAACAAAAACCACTTGCAGATCACTAAAGCCAATAACTCTGTTGGTGAAGCACTATTCTCTTGCACCATAGCCAAATTATGGAACTCCCTCCCACCCACAATTACCTCCATACCATCATGCACCCACATCAAAACTTTACTAAAAGCGCTCCTAAAAACATGCTGACTATGCCCTTGCAACTCCCACTCTAATATCACCCTCCCCATCCAACCACTACCTTTCTTTCCACTCCACTAACTACCTTGATTATAGCAAGCTCAGATGCTCATAAGCCAGTACTTATTATACAGCAGGAACTTCTTCTTGTAACATTTGTTATTGTCTGTTATGTACTTCACAGATAAAGATTCAAGTTGTCTACTGATGTACTATGTTCTTCATCTGTAATTGCTATTGTTAGTCGCTATGTAATCCAATGTACCTGCTGTCTGTTTATTTTAACTGTGGAGCTTTTCTCCCCGGGCCTCCACTGAAAATGGACCTACGTCCAGTCAGACACTCCCAGTCAACAAATATAAATAAATAAATAAACTCACATACTCCCAACTCTCTATTATGAACAATCTTATAAACAAACCAAATGACTGTCCTTCTCTAACTAACCTTGTACAATCATACAACACCCCCCCCCCCCAAAGATGTTGCTGTTGCCTTACAAAACCATTGACACATATCAAAACTTATAACTCTGCAAGCTGGAAGCTCTACTCCCATCAACTCTCAAAACCTTGGAGCTCCCTCCCCCTAACAGTAATACCGAACTACTCACTAAAGTTATTCAAACTACAGCTAAAGTCACTCAACTCCTGACTCTGCAAATGTGCTGCACCAGATTAACACATCACTCCTCTTCAACCTTATCCTTGCTCAACTCCCTCCATCTCATCCTCCTCCTGCCTCTACTGTAATTCACCCCTCTTATTGTACTCCTTCACTCTCAATTACCCTTGTCTTTTATTTCTCAACTGCAGCTCCCTCACCTCTATATCTCTTATAAGGCATCTTGCTTTCTGTTGAAAATAGGAACAATATGACTGTCTATATACTTTATGAATTTTGAAATGCAGAAGAATGTAAAGACACAGTACAGTATTGCCTTTCAAATTTAGTGCCACTCCTGTCTATTACTATTGTTTGTACATCACAGCCTTTCTCTTTGGGTCTCCATTGAAAATGGGTCTTGTGCCAAGACAAACTTTCCAACTAAACGAATGAATGAATGAATGTATAAATAAATAAATATGCAAGACCTCTGTGTTATAAATTTAATTCAAGATACAAACCATGCCGGGGCTTCAAAGATGGCTGCACAATGAGGAACAGCTTAAGTTCATCTCTCCCAGTGTGCAAACAGAAACTCAGAAAAGAGACAAGTGAATTTATTTTTTTGGGCAAATTTCAGTTACTGCCCAGTAACTGCACTACCTGGATGCCAGCAAAGAAGAAAATTAGACAACCTGAAAGAAAATCAATCCCAAAAGGTAAGGAGAAAAAACAACTGTCTGGGAAGAAGCCTGTAGCTTTTCAGCAAAATGTAGTTCAAATCAAGCTTTGGTGCAAGACATGGCTTCCAGTAATCTAGTGGAAAAAGTAAGTCAAGTGTGTGCAGAACTGACTAAAATAAACAAACAACTGAAGCAATATATAAACTCAAATAACAAAAGGCTGGTAAAAATGGAAGGTTTTAAATACATATTCAGATGAGCTGATAAAACTGCAAAAATCAGAGGTCGAAATGAAGAAAAGGCTGTATGAGCATGATACTGCTCAAGAAGAGAAGTTTCAAAAATGGCAACACATAGAAAAAAACAGAGACTTTCTGCTGTACCAGAGTAACTGGAAAGAGCAGACTGTATTAATTTTATGAAAGCACAAATAAGCAACTGGACTGGTGTTCCACAGCAGTTGTTAACTGAAAGGGCACATCGTGAGTATTCTCCAACCATAGCCAATGAGAAAGCAGCCAAGTCTGCTAATAGTAAAGATGAAATCCTACCAGAATAAAGAGTTAAAGAAAAAGAGATATGGTTAAGAATTAATAGGAATTATTTAGAGGGACTGACAAAGGTTAAAGTATTGCAGAATAAGGGAATCTCACAGAACAACAAGAGGAGCAACTGCAGAATGCTAAACAGAAAATAAGGGATTACCTTGATTGTATGCATGACCTTAGAAAGACTGCTGTTATGCAACTCTTTGTTGATAATAACTCCAGAGTACCAGGGTTTTTAGCACAACAGCTCAGACAACAAAAGGTAGAAAGGGTTGTTTCCAAGCTTAGGGAGCCTACAGCAAGTAAAATAACCAGAGATCATGTAGAGATATTGGAATTTTTATGGAAAATTTTTGAAAATCTGTATAAAGCAGAGAAACGTAGATATCAAGAAAAAGTACAAATGGAAATATTTATGGAAGAACTAAATATATCAAGATTAAAGGTAGACGAGGCTCAATTATTAACGGTTAGGATATGAAGAGATGAGATAAAATTGGTGATGTATAACCGATCTATAGGAATGTTTCCAAGAATAGATGGCATACCTGTGGAAGTCTGAAAGCTAGGAGGGCAGAAAGTGCTAACAATCTGAATGGTTTTCTTTAAAAGTATTTTAAAAGGAGAAGAAACACCAACATCCTGGAAGAACGTTATAATACCTAAAGATTGTAAAGACCTATCAGTTCCAGCTTCATATAGGCCCATTTTGCTTCTAAATCCTGATTATAAAGTGTTTTATTTTCTACAATGGCTAAAATAATGGCAAAGGGTGTTGCCTACATTGATAGATATGGATCAATGTGGTTTTCTAGAGGGGAGGAAAACATTTGACATTAGCAGAACAACAATGATCCACAAGGAAACAGAATGTAAGAAAATTCCACTGTTGTTGGTGGCTCTTGATACAGAAAAAACATTCAACAGAGTAAGCTGAGATTTTATGAGTAGGGCAATATAAGTATTTGCATTCCCTGACACAATAATAAGGTTAATTAGGATGATATATGAGGGATTGGAGGCAAAATTTAAAGTGGGGTGCTTTCCTCTCTGATATGTTCTGTTTGAACAGAGGAACCAGACAGGGGTGTTCTCTTCCCCCTTTGTTATTTGCATTATTTTAAGAACTACTGCCAAAGAAAATAAGGGACTGAGAAATTCAAGGATATAACTGGTATGGTGTTCAAGAAAAGTTAAGAATGAAACACAAAATAAGAACTTCTAAATACAAAACTCCGACCAAGGAGACAATGCACTCCAATGATCTGCCAAATGTACATCATTGAAAAGAAAACTTCTCAGCATCTCAACTTATTAAAAATGAAATAACAAAGCATATGAACTAAGAGCTTTTGTACTTTACATTCAAGGGACTCCATCAGAGTTAATATGGAACTTGTGTCAACTTCCTTTTAAAGCCCATAATCTCTCCCCCCAAAATCTCATGTGCACAATTAATTAGTTCTAATTATATGACAAATTTTAATGAATACAATAAATATACACAGAATTTTATGACAATAAATACATCAATATTTATCTTTTTTGTTAAAACACTAAATGCATTCTAAAATTGATGCAACAGTAAAGCCAAAAAATACTTAAAAGTCCATTGATTTAATTTTAAGAATGCATGCCATGCAAACTGAATCATTCAAACCATATGATCCAGTGGCATGCATTTTTAACTGCTGCTGCAGTTCCTTAACCTTGAATTTTATTTTCCATGGTCCCCCCTTCACATCTAATTCAAGACCATCAATTACAAAAAAAAAAAAAAAAAATGAATGTCCCCCATACTGTTGGATATGTCTCCATAGTGCACTGCTTTGATCTTTAACCTTAACAACATAAAGATGTTTATATATTCTATCCCTAATTGCTATCTCTGTCTTGCCTATGTAAAAACAGGGACAGCTCCTACATTGTGCTACATATACAACTCTTTGAGTTAAACAGTTACAATCCTTGGGATTCATTATCTTTCCAAATCCATTAATCTGAATAAATTCACCCTCTTTTATGTGGGAACAGTATTAACATCTCCAACATCTTATTACCTCATTCACAGGGGTTTTTCCCCATCCTTTCAATAAATTTTTGTTTTCAGTTCTGAAAATGGTACAGGGCGCACTTCCCACCTTTTGTTGATTAAGTCCACTAACCTCAAAGATTTTCCAATTTCTAGCAATAATTTCTCTGATCACCTCAGCATCCCTGTTATAAGTGTGTAATGCTTGACATGTTTCATTTGGTCAACAACACCCATCCTCATTTTGTCCCTATTTTTCAGTCCTATTACTGGTGTATAAAACCTACTAATTCTTTTATCTTACACTTCCAAAAATATTTTTTGTAGGAATCTATCAGGGTATCCTCAGTTGGTTAACATACATCTCAGCTTATCTCCTTCCTTGTAAACAACATCCAAGGGGGATACCATTTGTGTCAATTTAACTAACTGTCCTTTAACCACAGCTTTATTGTGGTATAATAGCTGACAACTGTCAAAGTGTAAAAGTGAATTAAACTACATCTGTTTTCTGTAAATATTGCAAATAAATCTCCTATTCACTGAATCCTTCCTGATTTCTACAGCCAAATAACACACTGTATGACTTTTCCATGATAAATCTTAGGAAGTCAGTTGTATTACTGATATAACAAAAAAAATCTAATAATTTACTTTCAGTATCTTTCCAATAAATGACTATGTCATCCAAAAACTGATCATATAAAACTCATCCATCCTCATAACCTGAAGTCAACACATAAGTGCATTCCTAATGAGCTATAAAAACATTAGCACAGATGGAAGCACATGCTACCCCCATTGCTAACGGTGTCATTTGCTTCTAAATACTGCCTTTAAAAAAAGTGTTTGTTCTCCAAAACATTTTTTATGAGGGAGCTTAAAGCCATGATAGTTGTCTTCTTCTTCTTCTTTCGGTTTTTCCTGGTTAGAGGTCGCCACAGTGGATCACCTGTCTCCATTTCTTCCTGTCCTCTGCAACTTGCTCTGTCACACCAACCACCTGCATGCCCTCTCTAACCACATCCAGGAACCTTATCTTAGGCCTTCCTCTTTTCCTCTTACCTGACAGCTTCATTATTAGCATCCTTTTTTCCAATATACTCAGCATCTCTCCTCAGCACATGTCCAAACCAATGCAATCTCGCCTCTCTGGCTTTGTCTCCAAACTGTTCAACCTGGGCTGACCCTCTAATATACTTATTCCTAATCCGGTCTACCCTCGTCACACCCAGTGCAAATCTTAACATCTTTAACTCTGCCACATCCAGCTCTGACTCCTGCCTTTTTGTCAATGCCACTGTCTCCAACCCATATAACATAGTTGGTCTCACTATCCTTTTGTAGACCTTCTCTTTCACTCTTACTGGTACTCGTCTGTCACAAATCACTCCTGACACTCTTCTCCACCCACTCCACCCTGCCTGCACTCTCTTCTTCATCTCTATTCCACACTCACCATTACTCTGAACTGTTGATCCCAAGTATTTAAACTCATTCACCTTCGCCAACTCTACTCCCTGCATCCTCACCATTCCTCTATCCTCCCTTTCATTCACACACATATATTCCATCTTAGTCTGGCTGACCTTCATTCCTCTACTCTCTAGAGCATATCTCCACCTCTCCAGGGTCTCCTCAACCTGTTCCCTACTCTCACTACATATAACAATGTCATTTGCAAACATCATAGTCCATGGGGACTCCTGTCTGATCTCTTCTGTCAACCTGTCCATCACCAGTGCAAATAAGAAAGTGCTCAGAGCTGATCCTTGATATAATCCCACCTCCTCCTTAAATGCATCTGTCACTCCAACTGCAGATTTCACCATTGTCACACTATCCTTGTACATATCCTGTACCACTCTTACATACTTCTCTGATACTCCCGACTTCCTCATACAATACCACAACTCCTCTCTAGGCACCCTGTCATATGCTTTCTCTAAGTCCACAAATACACAATGCAACTCCTTTTGACCTTCTCTGTACTTTTCCATCAACACTCTCAGAGCAAACATCGCATCTGTAGTGCTCTTTCCTGGCATGAAACCAGACTGCTGATCACTAATCATCACCTCCCTTCTTAACCTAGCTTCCACTACTCTTTCCCATAATTTCATGCTGTGACTGATCAGTTTTATCCCTCTGTAGTTACTACAGTTCTGCACATCACCCTTATTCTTCAAAATCGGTACAAAAACACTTTTTCTCCACTCCTCAGGCATCCTCTCACTTTCCAAGATTTCATTAAACAATCTGGTTAAAAATTCCACTGCCATTTCTCCTAAACACCTCCAAGCTTCCACAGGTATGTCATCTGGACCAACAGCCTTTCCATTCTTCATCCTCTTCATAGCTATCCTTACTTCTGCCTTGCTAATCCATTGCACTTCCTGATTCACTATCCTCACATCATCCAGCCTTCTCTCTCTCATTCTCTTCATTCATCAGCCCCTCAAAGTACTCCTTCCATCTGTTCAACACATTCTCCTCGCTAGTGAGGATGTTTCCCTCATTATCATTTATCACCCTTACCTGCTGCACATCTTTCCTAGCTCTGTCCCTCTGTCTAGCCAATCGGTACAGGTCCTTTTCTCCCTCCTTTCATACAACTCTCTATACGCCTTATCCTTAGCCTTTGCCACCTCTCTCTTTACCATGCACCTCATCTCCTTATACTCCTGTCTACTTTCTTATATCGCTAACAAGCCTACTTCTTCTTTGCCAACCTCTTTCTCCGTATACTCTCCTGTAGTTCCTCATTCCACCACCAGGTCTCCTTGTCCTCCTTACTCTGTCCAGATGTCACACCAAGCACCTTTCTAGCAGTCTCCCTTACTAGCTCTGCTGTAGTTACCCAGCTATTCGGTAACACTTCACTGCCACCCGGTGCCTGTCTTAACTCTTCCCTGAACTCCACCTCACAATCACCCTTTTTCAATTTCCACCATTTGATCCTTGGTGCTGCCCTCACACTCTTCCTCCTCTTCTTGATTACCAATGTCATTCTACAGACCACCATTCTATGCTGCCTTACTACACTTTCCCCCGTCACCACTTTACAGTCTCCAATCTCCTTCAAACTGGCCCTCCTTCATAGGATATAATCCACCTGTGTGCATCTCTCTCCACTCTTGTATGTCACCCTATGATCCTCCCTCTTGTTAAAATATGTATTCACCACAGCCATGTCCATCCTTTTTGCAAAATCCACTACCATCTAACCTTCTGCATTCCTTTCCTTAACACCATACCGACACATCACGTCCTCATCCCCTCTGTTCCCTTCACCAACATGCCCAATGAAACCTGTTCCGATCACCACTCTTTCACCCTTGGGTACAGTCATCGCCACTTCATCCAACTCACTCCAAAAATTTTCTTTCTCATCCATCGCACCCAACTTGCGGAGCATATGCACTAACAACATTCATCAATACACCATCAATTTCCAGCTTCATAAACATCACTCTATCCGACACTCTTTTCACCTCCAAAACACTCTTGATATACCGTTCCTTCAGGATAACCCCTACTCCATCTCTCCTACCATCCACACCATAATAGAACAATTTGAACCCACCTCCAATACACCTGGCCTTACTTCCCTTCCACCTGGTCTTTTGTACACACAATATATCAACCTTTCTTCTGTCCATCATATCAGCTAGCTCTCTCCCTATACCAGTCATGCTGCCAACATTCAAAGTTCCTACCCTCACTACCACACTCCAAACCTTTCTCCTCTCTTCCTTGCCTTCAGGCATGCCTCCCCCCTTTTCTTCTCCTTCTCTTCCTTTGGCCAACAGTAGCCTAATTTCCGCCAGCACCCTGTCGGCTAACAGTACTGGTGGCGTTAAAGCCATGATAGTATTATTGTCAAAAGCCTCCACCTTAGTCAGATATTTAAAAAAAACAATGTACTCCACATTGGTGGGATACAACTGAAAATGGATCTTTAACATCAATAGTGATGAAAAAGAGGTCTTCATGAAAATCGTCCCCAACATTCCTCAAAAATTCCTATGAATCTTTGTAAATGTGCTGTTCTTGGTTCGAAATATCTGAATAAAATATATAACTGTCAACCCTACAGTATGCAATATTTAACTGGCTCCTAGAAAACTCCACGTATTGATCAGATAGTAAAATCTCCTCCATTTTGAGGTTGTAGTCCACAGTATTCATTACTTTCAATCCCCCTTATTAGATTTCATTAATCTAGTATATCCATTTTTACAAATATTTGCCAATAACTCCTTTTCATTCTGACTAAGGTTTAGGGAAGATCTTATATAATGACGTTTATAAATCTGTCTAATATCATATTCACACATTTTTTTCAAACACAATAGCTGGATGCAAAGGTAGATTATAGGTGCTATGCCTCCTTAAAATATTACTGTCACCAGTAAAGAAAGGATTATCAAAAATAAAATGGAAAAATTCATCTTTCTTGTATATAATAAATATAATGTCAAGAAATGTGAAGTTCTTAACTTTGACTGCTCAGCTATAAAATACTCATATTCAAGGGTTTATCCTATAGTTCCCATTTCCAAAGCATCTCTAGGAAGGAAAACATTCTCTTAAAGTCATTTTTGAATAGTGTTCCTATATGAAATGTAGAAGCCTTATTTTCCTGCTTTCAGGTTTAGTCTATCCAGAATATGGCACTATCTTTTGCATACATTTAGCCCAAGCTATACAAAAGAAAGGAGAAAAGAATTCAGCACACTTTTACATGGAAGGCAGCTTCAGTAAAACAACAAATGTACTCTTACAGATAATAATTATTAAACGTATACTCTGTTTGCTATAGACTGAAAGAATATGGGCATGTATTCATTCATCAAGTGGGTAAGTAACATGTATTTCTGGGCTTCAACCTTCTGGACTACAAGTATCCATCATTTGTGTTGCCCATCCACTGAGTATTGCTTCACTGTTTGCAAACCATAGTTTTATCACATATTTAGCAAATATGTAACCTGGGCATAAAAACATCCTCATCCTTTACTGTATTGTCTTCCTAAATGGAGAGTTACATTTTCGTGGTTATACCAACTACATTTGTATTAAACATTCTAGTGTGTTTTACAAGGCTTTCATGTATGAAATAAAGGGAATGTAAATATCCATTGTATTATTCCTATCATTTCTCACTGCCTTGTACTATTCAGCTTTCACACAAACACAAAGACACTTGGTAATTTCTTATAAATGTATGTTACTCATCAGGTTTACCAAACTCCTGACTTTTCAAGTATGACAGGACTGCCAGGAAGCATATGATCTGTGACAGGGTGCAGTATTAATTCTGTTGTGTGCCTAGACATTACATGGAAAACTATCCAACACAATAAGTATGTTCTGTAGGCAAACATCTTCTTCCCATGTCAGTTTCACCTGACTGCAAATCCATAAAGTTGTGATATCACTGTTGTGGCACCTGTAAGTTTAAATTATACATCCCAGTGAAAATGGCCTCTATAAATGCACCAGCAACAATGGGTGGTATGAAACTGCAGTGCCACTATTAGAATTAGGAATGCTATGTCAACACCTAGTCTAATTTCTAAGAAGTTGCCGCATAGATCAGTACTGGATACATTTTTATTTAATCCTTTTTAATGTCCACTCTACCAAACATGCAACATATTTGATATGGCAAACTTGCTGATGATTGTAAAGTATCAGCTTTGATAACTGATATCGTAAAGCAACATAGCTTACAGAAGGTCTTCAATCTCTTGTATATTTCATTTGCTAATAACAATGTTATCATGGAATCCTTAAACAAGTATGTGATGATATCAGGTAGTGTTATCTGTATGACAGTGCATGTGTAACATATGCCAGCATAGCTAGCTGGAGTTTTGTAAAAAATTTTATGTCATTTGACTATCACATTGAATTGTACAGATGCTTGTGATAAAAATGCATCAGCAGTGGGTTTTGCTGGACAGAAAAGAGATATACATTTGTGTCAGATGTCAGACAGTATTATTATAACTGATTAAATGTATATGTTTTAACAGAGAATTCTGGAAGGGAATATGTTAATATCAGTCCAGGTAATTTTAAAAAATAGGTTGAAAAATTAAATGGGTTGGTTTAGGCCATAAAGATTTTATCTTACAGGTCTGACTGCAGCCGGATACAAAAATGTCTGGGAAAACAAGAACTAGGAATCTTACTTATTGTCCTTAGGGGTGAAATAATTGCTACCCTGGAAGGGTGGAAGTTTTTGAAATTGTTTTATAGCTTTCAGATGCTGCAACAGATCTTAGCAAAGCTCTGGGTGTGTATTGTACCAGAGTCAGGTGACCAGATGTGATGTCATTCTATTACCAGCACTGAAATTATTTTTTAGATATTAATGAAAGACATGACAGAACTCTTGCAGCAGCACATTGTTTTTTTGGAACCTGACAGGAAATATCTCTTACAAATACCTCACACAACCTCACACCTCATCCTGCCTTGCTGTAGGAAGCAACAAAACACTCATTATGTTGCCTTGCTATAGTAAGTAACTTAACTAGGGAACAGTAATTCTTTAGTCAGTCAGGAAAATATTGTGAGATTACTTAAGTATTGTTTTTCTGCATCAGTATGAATCTAGCCAACTGTGTTATTTTTTATATCTCCTGTCACTGATACTCTGGCGTTTATTGTAACTAGATATTCAGTCTACTCATGCTTTCTATTTTATTATTTATTATTAAATATTTCTATACCTTTCATCACGGCTGGTCTTTTAGAGAATACTTTTAACATCTTAAGGTGCTTAAGCTTATTTTAGTGACACTGTGGCCACTCCTGAAAGTCTTGCTACCATTTGTATTAGTATTAATTTTACTCAATATAACTGGGAACCCTTGTAAGAGCCTTAGAGTAGCTGACTGGTGGCAGCGTGATTACCTTGTAGTCTGGGCAGAGAGGGCACAGCTGGTAAATCTGTGCTAGCCTTACCCAGGTGTGTGTGCATGTGTGAAAATCAAACATCCAAGTATCAGCTCCAAAGTGGTCACTGTGGACTTTTGTTTGGGACCTAGAGAAAGAGAGAGAGAGAGTCTAGCCTTAGGTCTGGATTGTGTTCCCTGTGTACTCTTAAGGAAAATTGTACTTGGTGCAGAGAGCTGCATCTGAAAATAATGTTTGCATACATTTTTGTTCCTAGTGGCGATCCTTCACTGGTGTAAGTGGTAAGGATTGAGGCTCCTTGATTACTGGACCAAAATAGGGACTGTCACATATTGGTGAGCAGTGGGTGGTATATTAATTGAACTTCAGTAGGCTGTGGGCAGTTGTCACTGAAGGTGTGTGTACTCTCAGCAGTCACAATGTAAACACAGAGTTTCATTTTCACAACACTTTTATTTATTTTTGTTAGTTTTCTTTGGTCAGAGAAATTAGACAAAGTTGTCAGCATAGGCTTATGGCAAATTGACAGAGAACCAGTTGGCTAATATGTATAAAGCCAAAGGACGATGCATGCCAACCTGACTAAAGAGGAAATTATTTCAGCATTAATCACAGCTGCAGCACGGAGCAGCAACCAGGAAGACAATCACTCTGATGATGGGGATGTGCAGCCCTCACAAACAGGGCAGTTTACTTTTTCATCAGAGGGCTTAAAAAACATTTGCAGTTAAAAAGACTTGAACTGGAGGACAAACATTTAGAATTAGAATCAGCAGAGATACTGCAGCATTTGGAGGTCAATGAAAAGAAGAAACAGCACCAACATGAGAGTGAGATGCTGACTTTTCATCAGGGTCATGGAGGTAATGAAGAAGGGAATAACCAAACCTCAGAAGCAATAAAGGTCAGTAAATTTCTTCCACAGTTTACAGAGTATGATACTTTTGATAGTTTTATTCATATATTTCAATGAGTATGTAAACAGTATAGTGTTGACCAAGGGCTCTGGGTACAGTTCCTGACTCCCTTACTCCATGGTAAAGCTGTAACTGTTGTTTCTAAATTGTCTGATACTGATTGTTTAAACTATTTATTTAATTATTTATTTGCTCGTTTTATTTATTTAATAGATATTTGTTTACCTTGAAAGTCTGACTGGGTATGAGCCCATTTTCAGTGGAGACCTGGGGAGAAAGGCTCCACAATACACATTGAACAGAATTAAAAAATTGAACAATGTTTACAAATATTAAGACAATAACAAAGTAGTACAATATGTGAATACAATAAAAGAAAATAAGCAAAATACAAGGCAAGCAATAAAGCTGACCATATATTATATACAAGACAGAAGAGAGTTACTAATATGCATGTTACATAATGATGCATGAAAAATATATAACAGAGTAAGCAATTAGGTACATAGGTAAGTACTAGGCTATCTGCCCGAAGGCATTTATAAGCCTAGCCAGAATGTATTGGCTTTTGCCGCCCCTTTAGATTAGTTCCCTATGCCTCAGTCCAGAAGAGCCACTGAAGTGATCCCCGGGGTAAACTTACTGTTTGTCATCCACTCGTCAAGGTTTCTTTTGAAGAGTGTTAGTGAGGAGCTCTGCCTAATGTAGATTGGAATCTTGTTCCAAAGCATGGGAAGTCTCTGGGACAGGAATCTATCCCTCCAGCACGTCCTATTTATTGTTGTGGTGAGATTTAGATCCCTAGAGCGTGTGGCTCGAGGGGATAAGGTTTTCTCTAGGTGGAGCATGTCCATCAATTTTGGGTTGGACATGGCCTTGTATGTCAGGCAGAGATCACCTCTGAGTAGGCGGTATGCAGCAAAGTATAGCTGGAGTTTCTTCAGTTGAGCTGCATAGGGCATCTGTTTGAGGCCAGTGATCCTCTTGGTGAGGTACTTCTGTGGTCTTTCCAGCTGTTGCAGGTGTCTTGTATGGTACATCCCAAATGGGACGTTGTACTCTATGATAGGTCTGATGAGTGATGAGTAGAGGGGCACAATGACCTCTTTTGATCTGGGTGCAAACCCTTTTGTGATTAGGTGGGCCATGTAGAAGGATTTTCTAACCACTTTGGCAGTGTGAGTATCAAAGGTGAGTTTACTATCTACTTGGGTTGCCAGATCCCTTATTACATCTTCCGTACTAAGGGGACTACCACCTATGTGGTAGTTTGTGGGTACTTTGTTAAGAGTCTCTGAACTGCAAGCACTCATGGCAGTGGAACCCTTCATGATCTTCCATGCAGACAGGGTATCCCTCAGAACTAATCCATCCTTCATGCCCAAGGTGATGTCCAGTGTGGCTCTCAACCAATCCATCCAGTTGCTCACCTTCTTTCCTAACCCGCAAAACAAGGGGGAATGATTTCTGCACTCTCTAGATGTGCACAGACAGCTCAGATACTATCTGGACAGGACTAAGCCCTTCAGAAAATCTGATCAAATGCTGGTTAGCTTTGCTTCAGGGGCAGAGGGCAAAGCCATCTCCAAGCCAAGCAAACTATTTCCAAATGGATAGCACACTGCATCCATTTCTGCTACAAACAGCATGGCAAGCCTCCCCCTAAGAGGGTCAGGACACACTGCACCAGAGCAGCCTCCACCTCTGCAGCATTCCTCAGAGGAGTCCCCACCAGGGACATCCTGGAGGCTGCCACCTGGACATCTGTTCACACCTTTACCAAGCATTACCACCTGCCTCTCTTTTCCAAATCCAGGGCAGGTTTTGCCTCTGCAGTCTTGCAGGGCATGCTAACCAGCCCCCTAGCTTCCTTGACTGCCTCCACCCATTTCTTCAGCTTTGGGAATCTACCCAAATGTGATCTCTGCAACAGTGAAACAAGAAGAACATAGTACAGTTGTGTACACTTACCATAAATGTAGATGTTCGAGTGTCTTCACTGTTGCAGTTCTGGTTGCCCTCCCTCCTTCCCCCCCTTTTTTTCTTTTTACTAACTTTCTTCCTTGTTGTTCTCCTTTCCTTACAAGGCACATATTGGTATTTATTTTCCACTGATGGGATTATGCCACCACTGCCTGGCCTCCTATTTTGGGGTTTCTGACTGGTTAGGGCAAGAAAAACTGATGTAATGGTGTTGGCTGCCTTCCTTTATACCACTGACGACCTGACGTCAGTCCTCAAGCGACAGCAACCAATGCAGAAATACTAAGTCTCTGGTATTCAGGCCGGCCGAGGGCTACCCTGACAGGGATAACCCAAATGTGATGACTGCAACAACGAAGACACTCGAACATCTACATTTGTGGTACGTGTACACAACTGTACTTTCTTTCTGGTGTGCAGAGTGGACGTGTCCTCTTCAAGTTCTGAAAAGTAAGGCTGCTGCCTGGTATATCCAGGAAGCTAAAATGTTCTTCCACCTGTTCCACATGGACTATAGGCTGCCTGCTGGCCCAGTAGTGTATGCAATTGATGCTTGGTACAAGCTTGTCAGTGTGCTAAGGTAGTAAACCATGCCATTGGCATCTCCCACTCTGGCAGAAATGCCTCTCACTACCATATGACATGCTCTATCTCTCAAGCTTTAGTACCGAAGACTCTGTGAAGTAGGCTTTCTTCCCTTGCTTTGTATCTGGAGAATCAGCGACTTAAGTTTCTCGCAAAGGATATCATGGAAAGAACTTCCTGCCCTGAGGGTCAGTCATTAGGAAAGAAGAAGGATAAGAAATCAAGATCAGAATATTTTGATGTCCAGCCTCTGCCAGACGTTTCCCCTGGGTCAGTGAGAACCTGGAGGTTCACCCAACTTTGTTGTTGGATTCCTCTGCTGGAGGCTGGTGGGGATCTGGCTTTCAGCATGTCCAATGAGACTTTTCAGGCATCCATTTCAGATGTTCAGGGGGAACTGCAGTTGATTATTTCCAGGGGCCTAGGAGTGTTCCTCAGATTTTATTTAGGAAGAAGTCCCAACTTCTGTTATTGAATGCTGTTTGGGTCAGAGCCTTCTAGGTTTTACAGGGGAGAAGTCCCATTAAGGAAAAAAACAAAAAAATAAACGTGTCTCTCTTGCTGATTGGGATCCTCAGAGTGAGTGGCAGGCCTTCACTCAGGGTTTATTTAATGCTTTGATGGCATTAAGACGTCCTCAGGGGTTTCTGTTTCAGCCCCCCTTTGGTTCTCTACTCCCCTTAAAAGGCCAAGGGAACAGGATTCCTCTAAGGAGGAGTTGGATTCTGATGAGGTATCCCTTGCTTATTCTTCCCAAATTCCTTCTCCTTTGGACTATGGATCAGCGGAAGAGGAATCTAACAGTCCTGATACTTCCTTTAAAAATATTTCTTTTGGCACACAATCTTCAGGATGATGGAATTTTATAAATGGAACTGTGCTCAGTTCTCTGAAATCCTTAAGAGGTACTATGAATTGCTGCAGATGGACTCTCTGAAACCTTCTGCTATTCCTCTTGTTTTGGCTGCTTTGTTGGATGCATTTTCTAGTGCTTCTAAAATTGCTTATTCTCTGCCCCTGCTCCCAAGAAACCTGATAGATTTTATAGTGTGCCTGAAGACTGTAACCGTTTGCACAAATGTCCTGCTGCTTACTCCTCAGTGGTGTCTGCAGCCTCTGACAAGTTACTACCTTCTAAAAGATAAAGATAGCAGAATCATGGAAAAGCTAGGTAAGAAGGTTTACACCTTGGCTACCCTGGCTTTAGGCTGTTATCAGACCCATATGTCCAGGTATGTGTTGTCTGTCCTTTCTCAGGCTTGTCAGGTTATTTTTGATCTCCCAGGCTTTAGAGTAAAACTTCTGCTCTTTCCCTGTTAGAGACTTCCTCACAGGTGGTTCATCATTCCATCAAGTGTAGTTCTTTTCAAAGAATTTTATTAAATAATTATTAAAATGAACAAATATTTCCATGAAATTATAACATTATAACTAAAACTACTATTCAAAGTTATTAGACTACTAGCGTATCTAAGAAAAAACATAACCAAAGATGGGGACATCCATCCTAATCCAGGCCCAACCTTAACTCAAAATCCTACCAGCCCACCACTCTCTCACCGACTGGTCAACTCCCTCCTAATATGCCACTTAAACATTAGAAGCATAAACAATAAGATACATAGCCTGCATGCTGTACTAGCCACATACCTCCCCAACATAATGTGTCTATCTGAAACATGGCTCCGGCCATCAACCAAAGACAATGAGATCCTGCCTCCTGGTTACAATATACTTAGGGCAGATAGAGTAAAGAAAAGAGGAGGTGGAATAGCCGTCTTATATAATAGCACACTTAACATCATAACTAACCCTATACAACCACCCCAGGTCTCTAACGCTGAAATACTAGCTCTAAAAATTCTACTAAATAATCATAAGGGCATTAACCTAATTGTCACCTATATTCCCCTGGGAACAATGTAGAAACACTAGAGGTCATTCTACATTGGATAGCCAACAACTACCCTCAAGAAACCATTGTCCTGGGCGATGTTAATATTGACTGGAACCAATGCACAGCACAGTCCAACCCCATCCCTGTTAACCTACATGGATTCTCTCAGATAATATCATCTACCACACGTACAGGTAACAATAACCAAAAGAGAGTATACTAGACTGGATACTCACCAACAGTCATCCCCAGAACTATATGTCTGGAACTCTCCCTAATGATCTTAGTGATCACCTGCTCACATACATCATGAAAGACAAAATTAATTGTACAAGCTTACCTATTTATAGGTCTATCAGATCCAAGAAAAACTTTGACCCAACTAAATTTCAACTTGAACTCAAATCATGTAACTGGAGAAAACTAAAGTTCCTTCCCCTTGATGAGGCAGTGTCATCATTTAACAATTCATTCCTTACTATACTTGACTCGCATGCCCCTAAACGATCAATAAGAATTAAAACTCAACTAGCACCCTGGCTAACAACAGACACCAAAACCAAAATAACAACTAGAGACAAAGCGTGGGATAAATGGCACTACCAAACTACCCTAGATCGTATCAAATTCCAACAACTTAGAAATGAGACTAAAAAAGCCATCATACTAGATAAGAAAAAATACTTCTACAATCTGCAACATAAACATCAGAATAACCCTCAAAAGTACTGGGCAGGCATAAATAAACTTCTCCAACCAGGCAAATCCACTACTCCGACCCCAGGAACATTATCTGACAAGAGCCAAGAAGATATAGCCAATTCATTCAATACTTTCTTCACAGAAACCATCCAGTCATTAGCTAACCAACTTTCTCCTCCCCACACTTCTATAAACACTATACCCGACTCACCACTCTCTTTTAACTTCCAGCCAGTGTCCACATCCTTTATCAGATCCCTTTTGAAAAAACTGAAGCCAACCACCCTTTCAGCCGATCTTCTGCCAGCTGAATACCTGCAAATTGCTGCAGATGTTGTAGCCTACCCTATCTCAATCCTAATTAACAGAACCATAACCGAGGCCTCAATCCCCTCAATTTGGAAAATATCCTATGTTATTCCACTCCACAAAGGAGGTTCATCCACAGAACTATCCAACTATAGACCTATAGCCATACTATCACCACTTGCCAAAATTATAGAAAAGTGCATGCACAACCAACTAATGCTCTATCTAACCCAAAATAAACTACTCACAGACTCTCAACATGGATTCAGACCCCATCATTGTACAACCACTGCCCTCCTCTCTTTTACTGAAAACATTAATCTTAACCGGAATAATAAAAAAATATCCTCCGCTCTCTTCCTGGACCTATCGAAAGCCTTCGATATGGTAAACCATCAGTTACTTCTATATACTTTAAAAACCCTGTATCTAGATACTCCAGCCCTTGACTGGTTTCAAGCTTACCTCACTGGGAGACAACAAGCAGTAATGTGACAAAACAAGCTCTCCTGCCTACTACCAAATACCATAGGAGTTCCTCAAGGTTCCATATTAGGTCCTCTCCTCTTTTCAGTCTTCATAAACGACATCCAAACAGTCATCCCTGAAGCCACCTGCATTCAATATGCAGATGACTCGACTATAATATGTTCCAATGCCTCTCTTGCAAATCTACTAACTACCACCCAACATAGCTTCACCAAAGTCGAAAACTGGCTTGCCAACCATCTCCTGATCTTAAATCCAAACAAAACCAAGTTACTTCTCTTCTACCCAACCAATAGATCTCCGACTGAAAACTTCACTATAAAATCCAATAATGGGACCATCATCTCCCCAGACACCTATACAAAGCTATTAGGAGTAAACATTGACAATAAACTCAGATTTGATATACATATCAACCAAGCCATTAAGTCAGTCAACAAGAAACTTGGGACCCTATATAGAATTAAAGCCTTCCTTACCCCGAATGCCAGGGCAGCCACAGCCCGTTCACACCTTCTCTCTACCCTACTATATGCCTCTCCTGTCCTCACTCACCTTAACAAATCTGATCTGGCCAAGCTCTCATCCTGCTATAATCACATTGCCAGGTTCGTTACAGGCCTACCCTACAGAACACACCACTGTACTAACCTGAAAAAGCTTGGATGGCTAGAATTCCCACACCTTCTTCACCAGTCCCAACTCATAGAGGCCTTCAAAATCCTTAAACAACCTGAGTATACCCCAGCACTAAAAAACTTAATGACTCCCTACTCCAATCTAAGCTGCCTTCGCTCAGCAAACAGACTCCTTGTCCAAACAACTAAATCTCTCAACCTAGGTGGTGATGCGCTGTTGCCAACACCACTGGTAAAATATGGAACTCTCTCCCAAATAACATCACGCTTGCAACTTCTCTAAGTCAATTCAAAAATAGTCTAAAACTCCACTTCAAGTCACACTGGCTATGTCCTTGCTCAAACCCAGACTAGCTCTGTGCCATTAACTAAAACATAAACAACTAGCTAAGATGATAAGTACTTTGTATACTGTGATAAAGAAATATGTATCCTGTCTAACTCTGTCATTATACTGCCTACCGTCCTTGCTAATATGTTATTAATGTTACATTTGTAGTAATCTCAGAAATAGTAATGGCAGTCTTGTACTTGTATGTAAATAGCCTATGTTTTTGTTAAGTTCTTTCAGCTCATTTACTGTACCTAATTATCAATGTAACTCTGTTGGAGCTTTTCTCCCCGGGCCTCCGCTGAAAAAGGACATGTATCCAGTCGGACCATCCCGGTTAACAAATGTAAAATAAAATAATAATAAATAAATTTTTTTCTTTAAAGTTAAAAAAACAAGAAAATAAAAAAAAAACTTCTAATATATAAACCAATGTAACTAAACTATGTACAAAGACGTTCATCATGCAAAAAAAACATTTGTTAATGTAGCTATAGGATTAATAAAAATCATCTGTTTACATAAATTAATAAACTATTGTTCTAGAAGTCCATAGATGATATTCCATGAATTATATAATGTAGTATTCCTAGATAATCTAGATTTAATAGTTAACATTTCCAAATTACACGTTTCAAGGAGTATATTTTTAAATTCCAAAAATGTAGGTGTTGTACTAGATTTCCAATTCTTAGTGATTGTTTTTCAAGCTATAGATAGTATAGACCAAACCAAAGGGTACTTATTCTCTTTTACACAATCAGGAACAGGAGTATTAAGTAAAACAAGTGATTTAGATATAAAGAAATTATCAGTAAAAATTGTTTGTAACAAATTATTGATATCATCCCAAAATTTTCTTAAATATATGCAATTATAAAACATATGAGACCAGTCAGCATTCAATTCAATATTACATCTCCAACATGTTATATTCTTTTTAGAAAATATACTTATATTATGAGGAGTGATAAATGATCTATTTAAAAATCTCCATGTGAATAATTTCCATTTTAAAGAAGAAGTAGTCATACTTGCTGATTGTAAAATATTCAATTTGTCTTTCTCAGAAGGGGGACTATTATTAATTAAAGTAAAATATTTTCAATAATTATCTGACTATGTATCTAAATCACATTTAATTGCCCTATAAATGTTTGATAACTTGTTATTAGCAGGAGATTTATGGAAAACTGATAACATCATATACTGCATTAGCTTGGGATTTTTTTTCCTAATTATAGGAGACATAGAATCCAATTTATTCAATACATATTGTCTAGCTTCTTGAAGCTCTAACCATAAACAAGTATCAAGTTTATACTCTTCCAAGAGTAAACTATTGGATTTTATCTCATTATTTATCATCATTTGATGCCAAAATATTAAATGCTTTTGCTGAAATATAGACATTATTGTATTAGATCTGTGTGTGTAGGCTATAGGGAAGAGTAAAAAAAGCCAATTCTTATAGATATTATATTTAAATATATAATTTTTAAATTATTTTAAAAGAAAAGCTGTATACTTAGAGTTAAAACTCAGAGAAGAAAATTCAGAAATATAATCTTTTAACCTTCAAATAATTTGATTATTAATTATATTTAGCTTATAGGAACTGTTTATATCTTTGGTATTTTGTGACAATACCTCTATAAACTCTTTCCACTTAGCAGTGTATTGCACATCAATGAGATGGGAGATTGTATTGAATACTGATGAAATTGAATACATTTCTAAATTTGGTAAGGTTATACCCCCATTATTCCAATTATACATATGGTATGTTAATGCAATCCGTGGCTTATTTGGTAATCACAAAAATTTCTGAATCATTTAATTAAATTTTTTAATTATTTGTTAAGAAGGAGGTATAGATAAAGATTGAATTATATATAAGATTTTGGGGAGAAGGATCATCTTTATTATTAAAAGTTTATTGTCCATAGAAAATGGTAATTTGTTTCATTTATTTATTAAATTTTCTATCTGTAATAGACTTTTATTATAATTTATTTGAATGGTATCTTTAATATTGTTAGTAATAATTATACCTAAATATGCTATTTGTTGAGACTGAGCTATATATTCATCAGGTATATTGTATTTTTTTGAACCTGTTAAAATAATTTGTGTTTTATTATTATTAAAAGTAAGGCCGGAATTTTTTTGAAACTATTCCATGTTTTTAAAAAGTTTTTGTATAGATTCCCTTCTACTCCCAAGAGTAATCAATATGTCATCTGCAAACATTTGTATTGTATATGATATAGTGGGGTTTAATTTGTATCCTTCAATATCTGTATCATGTATTATTAAATTTTACCATGGTTCCATAACTAATGAAAATAAAAGGGGATAAAGGACACCCTTGCTTAGTACCTTTTACTATTGGTATATTTTGAGATATACTAGTACCAATTTTAACATAAGCTTGGCTACCTTCATATAACAGAGTAATAAGATTGATAAAATTATTGGAGAAATTTAATTCCTTTAATAGAGTGAATAGATATTCCCATGTAACGGAGTCAAAAGCACAATTTATATCTAAACTAACTAGGGTTAAATGTATTTTAAGATTTTTCACCGAATCAATTAAAGTTAATATTCTTTTAATATTATCATATGAAGTTCTCTTTATTATAAACCCCGTTTGATCACTATTGACTAATTTGGGTAAAAGTGTTTTAAGCCTTTCTGCATAAATGGACATCAATAATTTGTAATCAGTGTTTAATAGGGAGATGGGTCTATAGGAGGTACACCATCAAGTGTAGTTCTGATGCAGCAGATGCTTCTTCTAGGGCTGCTGCTTTTGGTTCAGTGATGAGAAGGTATTCTTAGCTTCGACTTCCACCATTGCCTGATGATATCAAGGCTAAGTTGATGGATGCCCCTCTTGATAATAAACACTTGTATGGGGAAGCTGCTGCTGGTTTAAGTCCCTTCAGAAAAAGGGGAAGGCCTTACAGGAACTCAAACACGTGTTTATCTCTCCTGTTCCTAAATTTCAAAGAAACTACCCCAATAAGCCTGCATTTGTTCACAGGCAATCTCGCCCTCCTCATAAGGACAAAAAGAGTGGTAAACAGGCTCCTCCTGCTAAGGCTACTCACACTTCAGGGACTCAGAAGTCTTCCTTTCCAGATAAATCAGGTGCTCTCTCACTATCCGTCTCTTCCCAACCACGTTCCTCTTCTCCTTTCTCTCTATCTCTTTTCCTGTTTGGCTTCAGATTACTCAGGAGTCTTGGGTTCTCTCCATTATTCACCAGGGGTATTTCATGGTTTGAAAATCCCATTCCCCTTTTATGGGCATTCCTCAACCTCCTCGGGAACAACACCCTTTTTTCCCCACAGATACTTCAAGACCAATTGACTCAGGGTACAATTCAAGAGGTGCCTGTGTCCCAAAGGGGGGTGAGATTTTACTCCAGAATGTTTCTAGTTCTCAGAAAACAGGGGACTTGGAGACCAATTCTACACCTCTCTCATCTAAACTCTTTTCTGAAGGTGCCCAATTTTCGAATGTTGTCCCTTCAGACTCTGTTTCCTCTTTTGCTTCCTCAGGCTTATATGGTGTCTCTGGATTTCAAGGTTGCTTATCTCCATATTCTGATCCAACCCCTTTTCAGGAAGCTTTTGCATTTCTATGTTGCTTCCTGGCATTTTCAGTTCTCTGCTTTGCCTTTTGGCCTTTCTACTTTCCCAAGAATATTCACCAAATGCCAAGCTCCTGTGATTGCTTTTTGCAGGCTTCAGGGGATCCAAGTCTTTCCTTACTTGGATGACCTGCTGATTCAGGCCTCCTCTCCAGAGTTCCTGTTGTCATTTTGCCATTTCCCTTCTTTAGAGCATGGGGTTCACAATAAACTTCAAAAAGCCTACTCTGACTGCTTTTCAGGATCATATTTTTCTAGGTTGCAGGATTCAGACAGTGCCTATGCTAGCATCCCTACTTCTTCCCAAGGCCTCAGTTCTCATTTCCTTCTTAAAAAAACTCTTCTACCTCTGACCTCCATTACAGTCAGAGAGTTTCTGAGAGAGCTTTGGGTTTCATGATATCCATCATTCATATGCTTCCTCTGGCCAAACTCCACATGAGAATGTTTCAGTGGTTTCTGAAGTCAGTTTGGCTTCAACATGCACATCCTCATGACTTTGTAATTCCTTTCCTTCCTTGTTTCAATAAATAACATCACTAGCGGATACTGCTGGATCCAGCAGTTCTCTCTAAATCAAGGACTCCCTTTTCATCACCCTCTTCTCTCGCGGGAACTGTTCACATACACTTCAGATGTGTGATGGGGAGCAGGTTTTGACTCCCTAAAGTACAGGGGGTGTGATTGCCTGTTCAGCAAAAGGAAAGTACAGTTTTGTACCTACCATAAATGTAGATGTCCGAGAGGTATGCATCTGCAGTCCTAACATATGGGTTGTCCTGCCTCAGGCAGCCCTTCGGTCGGCCGGATTCCAAAGTCTGGGTCTGGCCTCGGCTGATGTCGCACTTCACCCGACGTCATAGCTGCTGTGAATTGGGTATAAAGGCATCAGCCAACGCCATTTTCCTCAGTGTTTCTTGCCCCAGATGCCAGGTGCCCTCTAAGAAGGCTAAATTTGGATAAATGCAAAAGATTCCAAATAGTAGAGAGCAAACAATATAAGCATGTATGTACATATATACAAGCAAATACACCATAATAGATTCCTCCAGCTAGCTACAAGATGGGCAAATACCCTAGGAGTACCACAGAGGGGAAGGAGGGTGGGTAATCCTGACTGCAGATGCATACCTCTCGGACATCTACATTTATGGTAGGTACAAAACTGTACTATGTCCTTCAAGGATGCATCTGCAGTCCTAACATATGGGTAGAATACCATAGCCAAACTGGGGGAGGAGGCACTAAGATGATTATGGTGTAGTTAAGATCCCTTGCAAAACAGCAGTTGCAAAACCTGCTCGGGATTTGGAGTATAAAGGAAGATTATAATGCTTGGCAAATGTATGCACGGAGCTCCAAGTAGCAGCTTCTAAAATGTCTTTGGTAGCCACTCCTCGTAGGAAAGCTGTAGTAGTGGCTGTAGCCCTTGTGGAGTGAGGTCTGATGTTTTCTGGAGTTGCCTTTCCATGAAAAGAATAACAAAATCTAATGCATTTTCCTATCCATTTTGATATTGTCTGTTTTGAAATTGCTTTTCCTTCCATTCCTGTTGCATATGCTACCAGAAGCTGGTCAGTTTTTCTGTTGGTCTTGGTTCTGTCCAGATAGTAGCGCAATTGCCTATGCACATCCAAGGTATGAAGTAATCTTTCCCCCCTGTTCTGTGGGTTGGGGAAGTATGCTGGTAGGTGGATTGCTTGGTTCAATGATACCCTGGAGACCACTTTTGGCATAAAAGTAGGGTTGGCTCTCAAGGACAATCTATCCTGATGGAAGATAAGGAAGGGCTGTACTGCCATTAATGCCTGTAATTCAGAAACCCTTCTTGCTGAAGTGATTGCAAGCAGGAAAGCAGTTTTCCAAGATAAGAACTGTAATTCTGCTGTTGCTGCTGGCTCGAAAGGGGGAAGTGTTAACTCTTCCAGCACAAAGTTAAGGTCCCATGTAGGCAAAGGTGGCTTCCTTGGAGGCTTTACATTTTTAATTCCTCTCAGAAACTGCCTGAGTAGAGGATGAGAAAAGACTGGAGGATCCATGTTGTATTCTGCTGAAATTGCTGATGCATGAATCTTAATGGAGGAGTAAGACAGGCCATTGTGGAAAAGTTCTGCTAAATATTCCAGGATGTTAGCTATGTTTGCTAATGATACATTTTCTCCTTTTGCTGCACTCCAAATGAGGTATCTTTTCCATTTGGCTGAATAAGTCTTCCTTGTGGAGGGTCTGCGAGCCTCCAGGATAATGTCCTTAACCCTCTGAGATAAATCTGGGTTATTTTGTTTTATGTAATGTTCCAGGCAGCTAGCTGCAGTGTTTTCAAGTTTGGATGTAGGATCTTGTAGTTGTTCTGTGTTAGCAGTAAAGGAACTAGAGGTAGAGGCCATGCGTGTGTCCGAGACATACTCCTCAGTAGCGGGTACCAATGCTGCCTTGGCCAGTCTGGAGCTATCAGGATGATCCTTGGGTGATCTTCTTTGATCTTCAGTAGCATTTTGTGCATCAAAGGAAGAGGTGGGAATGCATACGCTGTCAGGTTTTCCCAACTGAAGGATAGGGAGTCCACCTTCCAAGCAAGAGGGTGGTATGTCCTTGTGCAGAATTTCCTCAATTGGTGGTTGTGTGGGGATGCGAACAGGTCTATTTCTGGTAGTCCCCATTTCTTTGTAATGATTTTGAAGATGTCTGGATGCAGCATCCATTCATGGGCATTCGTGGTAGTTCTGCTTAAGGCGTCTGCTAGTATATTTTCTTTTCCCGGCACAAATTTTGCCTGGAGGTGAATGTTGAGGTTCAGGGCCACATTCCACAGGTCCATTGCCATCCGGCATAGAGGATATGAGTGTGTTCCTCCCTGTTTGTTGATATACCACATGACTGTGGTGTTGTCCGTCCTTATCAGCAAATGACCCTGTTGAAGAAAAGGTCTGAATGTCTGTAGTGCCTGTTTCACTGCCAGCATCTCTTTTAGATTTATGTGAAGGTTCAGCTGGTCTTGTGTCCATAGGCCTTGTATACACTTGTCCACCATGTGTGCCCCCCAGCCTAGGTCTGAGGCGTCCGTGGTGATAGTCTGGCTTGGGTGAGGTTTGTGGAAAGGCAGTCCTCTGTTCAACTGACAGGCCTGAGCCCACCACAGGAATTCTTGTTTCAGGCATGGGATTATTGGAATCTGGGCTTCTAGACTGTGCTTGTGTTGAGACCATACATTCCTTAGGTACCATTGCAACTTCCTCATATGCAGTCTGGCATGTGGTATCAATATTATGCAGGATGCCATGTAACCCAGGGCTTGCAGGACTTTCCTTGCTGTAAGCTGGTTCTGTGTTGTTAATGCCATGAAATATAGTGGTAGTTGCTTTTGCTTTTCTGCTGTGAGAAATGCCATCTGATTTGATGTGTCCAGTTCTGCACCCAAGAATGTTATCCTTTGGGATGGTACCAGCCTTGACTTTTTCATGTTGACTGTGTATCCCAGGGCTTGCAGTAGTTGTATAACCTTTTCCAAATCTTTTGTTAATTTGGTCTTGTTGTCCGCTTGTATTAGGCAGTCGTCCAAGTATGGGTAAATCTGAATTCCCTGAAGCCTGCAATGAGCAATTACTGATGCCAGGCATTTCGTGAATACTCTGGGCGCAGTAGATAAGCCAAAGGGCAATGCTGAGAATTGATAATGCTCTGATCCTGCAAGAAATCTGAGGTATCTTCTGCAATCTGATCGTATAGTGACGTGCAGGTATGCCTCCTTGAGATCTAGAGTCACCAGCCAAGACTCCTTGCCCAGCATGGGAAGAAGTTGCTGTAGGGTCAGCATTTTGAATTTTGGAACAATGAGATATGTGTTCAGAGCGGACAGGTCGAGAATAGGCCTCCATTGGTTTTCTTTTCTTGGTACCAGGAAAAGTCTGGAGTAAAATCCTTGCCCTTGTTCCATGAGAGGTACCTTTTCTATAGCTCTCATCCTTAGTAGGTGGTTGATTTGTTCTAGAGCGTTTGTTTTTTGGTTTGGTGGTAGGTTTGGCATTCCTCTCTTTTTGGTAGAGTGTGGAAGTGAAACCTGTAGCCTTTGTCTATTGTCTGTAAAATCCATTTGTCTCCTGTAATGTAATGCCAGTTTACGGAAAATAAGGCTAGCTTTCCGCCTAAGGGTGCTTCCAGTTGTTCCCTGGTAGGCGGTATCAGAGCCAAGTCATTGTGTCTGTCCTGTGGAAGTGGTCGTAGCTGGATCTGTGGCAGTACTTCTCTGGTTGCTAGGCTGCCACTGACGTCCCCTGTAGGCACCTCTGGATTGACCTCTGCCTCTTGGGCGCCTATTTCTGCCCCTCTGTGCTCTGGAGGTGTCTGGAAAGGACCAATTCTTCGAAGGCCAATTTCTACTAAACCTTGGAGGCTGGACCTGTAAGAAATCCTTGACTGCTTGGACAGATTTTGCTTTTTCTTCCACCTTCTTTAGCACTTGCTGTGCAGGGGAACCAAACAAACTTTGTTTCTCCATGGGAGGATCTAGAAGTTTTGACTTTACATGGTCTGGTAAGGATTGTTCTTTTAACCATGCATGCCTTCTAATCACTGTTCCAGTCATAGCTGATCTAAAGGAAGCCTCCAGTGCATCATAGCCGCATTTTAAGGAATGATTACTGACCTGCTGAGTGTTATGTACCAAATCCTGAAGGGACTTATGGTCTATAGGTTCAGGAGAGGACAGTTTTTTATTTAGCTGGTCTAACAAAAATTCCTGATACTGAATCATGTGGAATTGACAGTTTAAGGCTCTAGCCGAAAGAGTAGCAGAATTATAAACTTTTTTACCCCATCTCTCTAATGCTCTAGATTCTCTTTCAGAGGGGAGGGGGTTTCTGGCAGAGGCAGCTGCTACAGCTTTGGGGCCCTGTGAAATGGTTTCAGGATCTGCAATAGGAACCTTATACAAGTGAATGTGTGTGTCCGGGACCCTGTAATATCTATCAGGCTTGGCAGGGGCCGGGGGAAGAGAGTCAGGGGCAGTACAAGCATCATTATATGCATCATCAACAACTGTTAGTACTGGAGGAATGGCTAAAGGCCTATGCTGTGGTAAATGTAAAAAGGTCCTTAGCCTTTTCCTTGAATCTGAAAAATGCTGGCCCTGCCATTGAAAATGCTCTTTCATAGCATGTAAAGTTTCCCCAAAAGAAAATTCCTCAGGAGGAGAGGCAGAAGGAATGGAGTCTTCTGCATCAGAATCCTCATAAGGGGAATATGGGCCTTCTGGAGGTTCTGAGTTTTCTGAATCATCCGAGGAATAGTCTGTAGAAACTGGATCCGGGGGCTCTGCTCTAGGCCTCTTCTCTGGAGGGGGTTGAGAGGCCCTGTCAGGGTGAGGTTGGGATCCCCTGATCAAAGAAATGAGATCCTCAGCCAGGCTGAGCATTTGGGAACTAGAGGTAGGCCTGTGTGAGGGGGTTTTAGCAGGCAAGGCCTTAGAAGATTTAGCTGCTTTAGCCCTAGAAAAAGCCTTGATAGACATGGATGCAGGGGGCCTAGCAACTCCACGTGCAGGAGTAGATATGTCTAAAGGAATAGTATCTGATAAATCCTGGGTACCTGCAACAGCAGTGGAAATTTCAGTAGCAGATTCAGCCATGCTGTGTGAGGCCTCGGCTATAGGAGGCATGCTTTCGGCCGCAGAAAGAACCGTGGACTCGGTTTCAGCCGAAACCAAGACACTCGCGGTTGGCTTAACCGTGGTTTCGGCCGAAACCGCGGACCGCGAGTGTCGGTCCTTTTCCTTACGCTTTTTAACTAATTGTGAAGTCGGAGTCTCTGACGGCATTTTGTAAGCAAAAGCGGGACCAAAAACCTCCTCTGCAAACTCCGACCGACGTCTAAGTGTCCGTCAGTTGAAGGAAGCACAGGTTAGACAAGCTGCTACGTCGTGGTCTGGGCCTAAGCAAGGAAGGCAGTAAGAGTGGAAATCCTTATGAGGTATTTGTTTCCCACAAGTTAAACAGTTATTTACTTTTTCTGACATCGGCTGAGGCAAGAAAGAGTCCCCAACGGGGTACTTAGCTTTTTAGAAGTCTTCGGTAGTAGTAATCTCTGGATCTGACCGACCGGCACTTGCGAACAGCTTCTGCTTCGGGCACCGCGCGGCAAGAAAGACTGAGGAAAATGGCGTCGGCTGATGCCTTTATACCCAATTCACAGCAGCTATGATGTCGGGTGAAGTGCGACATCAGCCGAGGCCAGACCCAGACTTTGGAATCCGGCCGACCGAAGGGCTGCCTGAGGCAGGACAACACATATGTTAGGACTGCAGATGCATCCTTGAAGGACATCATGTCAGTGTCAAAAAGATTAGAGCTCTTCTGCCGGCTCTTCAGGCTTTTCATCCTCTTTTCTCCCCAGAACCTCTCAAGGTGTTTACAAACAATACCACAGTGATGCTGTCAGTTGGCACTCCTGGTATGGGATCTTGCTGTCCAGTATCAAGTGACTCTTCAGCCAGTTTACATTCCTTCAGATCAAAACGTTGTGGCAGGCACTTTGAGCAGGTCCTTAACTCAATCCTATGAATGAATGCTTCACAGGGATGTGTTTCTGGACATTGTGCATTGGTGGGGTACTCCTCAAATAGATCTGCTTGCCTCCCCTCTGAACAGACAACTTCCTCTATTTTGTGCTAGAGTCCCAGGTCCTCTGGTGTGGAAGGTGGATGCTCTCTTTTTTTTTTCTTGGAAGGGGATGTTTCTTTATGCATTCCCCTCCCCTTCCTCTCATTACAAAAGTCCTTTTCAGAATTCAACAGGACGCTCCCAAACTCTTGTTGGTGACTCCCCTTTGGCTGAGACAGCATTGGTTCCCTCCTCTTCTGCATTTAACCAAGGGCAGTCATCACAAGTTTCCTCAGAGGGTGAACCTACTCACACAAGACAAGGGATCTCTCATCCATCCTCACCTGTCCACTCTTCAAAAGAGAATGTGGGTGATAGGATTTTGAGATTCCACATAGACACCTTTTTTCAAAGGATGTGCTTAGGGTCCTGCAGGAGGCCAGGAAATTCAATACTAGGGAATCCTACTTATCAAAATGGAGGAGGTTTTCCATTTGGTGTCTCTTTCTCATAACCTGAATCCTCTAACTGTGGATGTTCCTTTGGTTCTTTCTTATTTGTATGAATTGCCCAATGCTGGTTTGGCCTATTCTTCAATTAAGGCCTACTTGTCAGCTATCTCTGCTTCTCTGCCTTTATCTCCTCCTTTAGCTTCTAGATTTGAAGCTAAAAAATCCTTAAAGGTGTCCTTCATATTAGACCTTCCAGGAAGCATGTTCTTCCTCCCTGAGATCTTAATTTTGTTTTGAAGAAGTTTACTTAGGCTTCTTTTGAGCTTGTTCCTTCAGCTTCCTTGCAGCATTGCTCTTGGAAGACTGCTTTTTGTTGGCCCTTACTTCTGTCAGACGGATGTCTAAGCTTCAAGTCCTCTTCTGTGGTGTTTCAAAAGGACATGTTGTCCTTGCATACTGATCCTTCTTTTATGCCCAGGATGGTTAATGAGTTGTCACTTAATCAGTCTATTCATTTGCCTACGTTTCCCCCTCTCTCCAATCTGCCAGTGGGAGGGTGCTGCATACTTTGGATGTGCATAGACATTTCAGATTTTATTTGGCTAAGACTGTCTATTAGAAAATCTGATCAGTTGTTTGTTTCTTTTCATCCTAGGTCCCTAGGACTGGCTGTATCCAAGCAAATTATTTCTTCTTGGATCTCAAATGCTCTTTCTTATTGTTATACTTTTCATGGTAAGAGCCTTCCTTCTTCAGTGAAGGCTCATTCTACTAAGGCTGTAGCTTCTTCTGATGTTTTTTCAAGGGTGTGGAAACTAACACTATTCTTGAGAAAGGTACCTGGACTTCTGTGCAAATTTTTACCAAGCACTACAAGTTAGATGGAATCTCCAGAGCTAAAGCTGGTTTCTCTAGGGCCATCCTTCATGGCTTCCTAAAGGGCTCTGCTGGTCCTTCCTCCTCCAAAGTTTCTTCTTGAGCTTTGGCACTCTCCCAGAGGTTACAAATACAGCAGCACATGAATGGAAGGACATAGTACAGTTGATTAAAATTTTACCATAACAGTAGATGTCCTTTTGTTCACTGTTGCAGTATTCACTCCATTCCTTTTGGCCTGATCCATTTTCCACCTGGATGTAGTCGTTTCCTCTTGGTTTTCTTTGGACTGGCATTCCTACTGGGGTTATCATTTCTGAGGATGGTATGTCCAAACGTCACCTTTGTACCCTACACTATGCGAGGAGCATACTTGTGATTTATGGCATACCTTAAAGCATCAGTAGTTTTTGTATACTGGCCGGACATTGGACTACCCAAGGCAGGGAATCCCAGAAATTACGAATACTGCAACAGTGAAGGAAAGGACATCTACTTTTATAGTAAGATTTTATACAACTGTACTTTCTATAACTATCATAACCAGTTGGTTGGTATGATTAGAGAAACTCAAAGCTGGATCTACCCATATACCATGGTCCTTAAATGTATCTACAGTTTCAATCAGTGTGTGTGTTATTAAATGTTCACCTTTCAATTTATAACTCCCAAATCTTGTATGCTTAGTTTCTGATGTATTTATCAGCATATTATTCTCCTCTGCCCAAATGGTCAATTTATTCAAGTTCTTTTGCTGACATGCCCTATCTGTCACACATGTAATCAATTTACCCAGAGTCTGGTCATCTGCATGTAGATTGTAGAACACTTCAGATGAAAAATACATGTATGAAAGATACAATCTAAACAAGTAAGAGCCTGGGACAGAACCCTGTGGGATACTTTGACTGTAACCAAGAATTTTACCTGTCCAGTTGCTGTATGATACTTGCCATGTCCTATTTGTAAGTCATGCAGCTATCCATCTTATTTAGAGTAAATCAGTATCTACTACTATTTACTGATCTGTGTTTTGTCTATGTCCCTGTCAAATGCTGAAGCTAAATCTACATAAATTACATCACAGCATAAACTTTTCATTCATAGCTTCATAGCTGCTGTTATATATTTATACAACATCATGTTACAGGTGGTAATAGATCTATCTTTCACATATGTATGCTGATATATGGTTTCAGGTCCCAAACTTTCCAGTTACAACAATAACTTATCCAGTATTACCTTCTCCATTATTTTTCCATAACAGGAAAGTAGACTTAAGGGTCTATATGACTCTGGGTTTGTCCTACTTCCCTTTATATTAAAGGTAAGTTTAATAAGCATATGTCTCCAATCTTGAGGAATCTTTCCATACTTATATGACCTATCACAAAGAGAAGATCCACGTTATCTGCACCCTTGTTTATGGTAGCTATTAACGTGTTTCCAGTACCCAGTGAGAGGTGCCTGCTGGGCTTGAACAACCAAAAACAATGCAATGTAGTCCTCTGACAGAGAGTCAGAGGAAAAGTAATTGCCTATATCTGAGTCTGTGCCAGCCTTGATGGATCTGCTTTTAAAGTTAAAACTGACAATTTTCTTCCATATAGTATATACGGTCAAAGTATGAGAGGCAAGAGGCAGTATTGATAAATCAGATTTGTAATAACACAAGAAAATGTGTTTATTTTTAATGATGGAAAAGTAATTTCCTTGTGTTATTACAGATCTGGTTTACCAATACTGCCTTTTGCCTCTCATACTTGGACTTAATATAATATATAGGTTCATACGTTCATAGGTATTTACTAGGGTAATGACCACAAGGGCCTTTTTAAACCTAGCCATGCATCCCAAGCCTCTGACAAGTTCTGATACCCTTGATAAGTGTAAGCAGGGGCTTGGGAGATGAAACATTTACAGGTTGTCTGTGTCCATTAGAGACATAGGTGTCAAACCAGGGATGAATTTCCTGTTCCCCATCCAGTTGTCCAAGTTACATTTTAATTGGGTTAGGAGGGAACTCTGCTTCATGTGGATGAGGAGCCTGCTCCATAGATGGGGTAGTCTCTGGGATACATACCTGTCTTTCCAGCAGGTCCTATTTATAGCACAGGCAAGGTTTAAGTCTTTAAAACAGGTAATTCTGGTGCTGTTTGTTTTGTGGATATTCAGGAGGTCCATCAGCTTGGTGTCAAGGTCCATCAGCTTGGGGTCTGACAATGCCCTGTATACCAGGCATAGTCTCTCCTCAAAAGCCTGTAGAAGACAAAATACAGGGATGTGGCTTTGAGGTGGTCTGCATAGGACATTTTACTTACTCTTTAGTGAGGAACCTGTGTGAACGTTCCAATTGTTGGATATGCCTGGTTAGGTACATACCACAACCAAATAGCAGGCCCATCAGCAAACTAAAGCCTGTGCTGGAAAAATAGCAAAATACCAAACAGAAGGGAAAAAAACCCAGCAAGGCTAACACAGCTATAGGCATAAAATAAGTACTTTAATAAAACAAGGATAAGCACTTTCGCATATTCTGCTTCCTCAGATCCATACATAAAAAAACAAACATCAGCCTTATAAAACACATCTTTAGTCACATTTCAACCAATAACCAATAGAATCAGTGTTTGAATTTGTGCCCCTTAAGGACGGGTTTCAAACAAACACTGATATTAATGCCTGAATATCTGTCTGCTTGTAGCCTTAGTATCCAATTTAACTCAGCTTGTTCAATTTTGTTATTTACATCCCCACCCCTAAAATTCTCACTCAAATGTTGTAACACTTTGAAAGAAAACTTATTTCCTAAATTTTCACTAATGTGTTTTGCCAAGGCATTGTTCATTTTCATATTCCTGATCTCATACATGTGATGCAAAATTCTGTCAGAACTATGGCCTTAAGCTCAATACCAAAAAGTGTGCCGTCATCCCCTGTGGGAAAACCCGGTTCCATTGAATTACCACATCGATGGTAGCCCACTGAACACAGAAGGCGTTATATGAGATCTGGGAACACAGGTTGACAGCAACCTCTCTTTTGACCACCACATTGCCACTGTGGTCAGAAAGTCCTTCTATGTGGCACATCTCATTACTAAGGGTTTTGCATCCAGGAAGAAAGAGGCTATTGTCTCCCTCTACTCTTCCCTCATTAGGCCAGTCATCAAGTACAATGCCCCATTTGGCATGCACCTCACTAGACACCTACAATAACTGGAGAGGCCACAAAGGTACCTCACAAAGAGAATCCTAGGCCTTAAACACTTATCCTATATAGACAGACTCAAAAAACTCCAACTATTCCGTCTCATATCGCCAACTTAGAGGCGATCTCTGCTTAACTTACAAAGCCATGTCTAAGCCACCTCTGTTAAAAATGCTAAAATTAAATAAATCCCAATCCCTCCACACCACACACTCCAGAGACCTCAACCTCATTACCACTATCAACAGAACAAGCTGGAGGGACAGGTTACTAACCTAGAGACTGCCTATACTATGGAATAGACTTTTCATACATGTCAAACAGAGCACCTCACTGGCCCTCTTCAAGAGAAATCCCGAGGAGTGGATGGGAAATAGAAAATTCTCCCATGGAGATCACTCCAGTGGCTCTACTCGACAGACCCAGGGGATCACTCCAGTGGGTCTACTCGACAGAGGCACTGGGAACTAAGGTCGGGTGGCACGATGCCAGGGTAATCATATGGGCTAGGCTTGTAAAGGCTCCAGGGCCATTAGCCTACTACATACCTATGAACCTATAAAAGCAAGTACAGGCATCACAGGTTGCCAAGTAAACCACATTCGATGTATAATAACACTGAATAACTATAAAAACCTTTATTTCACCAAATAAATATAAAAACAGCTGGTAAGTGCTTTCATTCCCTTCATGGAACTTCATCAGATGAAGTTGCATTTAAAACCTTCTCATTTAAATACATAACAACACTAACATGTGACTAGAAGTGTTCAGTGCATTAACCCTTTTCTATTAAAAAACAACTTCAAAATTCTCCCTGTCATTCAGACCAGATACATGCATTTAGTCTTATTTGCCAGCAATATTCTCTCCAATCAAGTTCATCTTCTGCATCAAGTCTGAAGTCAAAATCATAAACTTGATCAATAATGGCAAACTTAAATAATGCCTTGATCTTTTCTACCAAATGTTTTTGTTTTACATGTTTAGCAAGGGCATTATCTAGCTTATCCACAGCTATAACATGTTCATTCACCCGCATATAAAACTCTCTGATAGTTCTTCCTATATAAAATGCTGGGCATAACTCACAGAATACAATACATGCTACATATTTTGACCTACAGTTAAAAAGTTTATTCACTCTAATCTCAATGTTTCTAGCTACTACCGCTAACTTCTCACCTTCCTTAATATGTGAACAAAACTTACAATTCCCACATCTTTTCATCCCAGCATTTAGACTATCAGGTATTTGTGGACTTAAGCTACTTTTTTTAAAGAACTGTTTAAGTTCTTTCCTTTTTTCGTGACAAAAACTGGATCACCCTGTTATACTTTTAATCTCTTGAAAGTTCATTAAGAACCTCCAATTATTACTAATAATTCCTTTAATCTTATTTGCATCTACAGAATTCTCTAAGACGCATGCTAAAGAGAAATCATTTTTCTTTTCAGCAGTCTTGTTATTTTCAATTACACCCTTATGTTCCCTTTCTTTTTAAACTTCTGTCAGGGAATTTTCTATTAAACCCTTGGGGTAACCCCTCTCGTAAAATTTCCTCGCATTCTCGTTCAAAAAAATGCTGTTTCATTGGTTAATCTACTAACTCTTTATAAACTGCCCTTTCACTGTATTTTTCTTCAGACTAAAACTATGCATATTATTAAAGTGAAGATAACTATTGCTTTGAACATCTTTTTTATAAATCTTAACTTTTAGGGTGTTCATAGATATATACACGTTAAGGTCCAAAAATGTATTCTATCCTTATTATAATTAAAAGTTAACTTTAAATAACTAGTGGATTCATTCACATGCTTAATAAAATCTAAAAGTTTATTTTCAGAACCATCCCAAATAGAAGACAAATCATCAGTAAAACGCCTATACATAATAATATGTCTCACAAAAACTGACTTTAAAATTACTTCATTTTCCCAGCCCATCATAAAAATATTGGCATAACACGGGGCCATAGCAGCCCCCATCGCCACTCCTTTTGTTTGTTTGTATTTTTCACCATTAAACTGGAAGAAGTTATATGACAAAACAACATCTAGAATTTCTGTAAACAATCTCACTTATTTGTTACTGAATAATCTCGAGGTATGCAGCTCCCTACTTACCATTTCTAACGCTTCTTCATTTGGTATAACTGTACATAGCAAAGCTATGTCTGCTGTGACCAACCAGATAGAATCTTCTACCCTCACACTCTTCATCAAATTTTTAAAATCAAAAGAATCTTTTATGCAAGATCTGCCTTGTATAACACACGTTTGTAAAAATGTGTCTATATAAATGGCCAGTGGCTCTGTTTTTTTACTATAACTCGCCACTATGGGTCTAAAATCAGGACAGTTTAGGTTTTTATGGACTTTAGGAAGTCCAAAAAACCTGCACAACTTAGGTTTATCTGTTCTAAAACACTCCACTGTTTGGCGCCTGCACAGTGGCTCCAGACCCATCCAAGGTAGAGAAAACTGCAGGATCCTTAGACGAAGAAGAGTTCTGCTACATACCGGACTCTAAAAGGGTCTCAGTAGCGGCCTGCAAATTAACTGAAAAGGGCATCAGGGACTGCAAAAGCACCTCACTGAGTTCCAGAAGACTAACGACCAGCTTGGCAGTAGCATCGTTGGAAGGTTTGGTCCTGTGCAGTCTGTCTCTGTCTTTATCTATTTTCAGAAGATCTGCTGTCGGATGGCTTACCGAAGCCATATCGAATTCGAAGACTGTAATTGGAAATATCTGGCTACAATAAGGGCCCGATGAAGAACAGTTCGGGTGTTAAAGCACAGAACCGACAACGAGGGAAGTCGTGGTCTGGGCCTAGACAAGTGAGGCAGTAAGAGTGGAAGTCCCAGTGTGGTTTTTGCTTTCCACAGGTGAGACAATTATTAACTTTTTCTGACATCGGTTAGTGCAAGAAAAAAGGATCCCCAACGGGATACTTAGCTTTCGAAGACTTGAACTTCAGTTTGGAAACAAAACTCAGGTAGCAGCCAACCGGCACTTGTGCGAACTGCTTCTGCTTTGGGCTCCACGGCAAGAAAGACTGATTTAATGGCGTCAGCTGCCTTCCTTTATACCACTGATGACCTGACGTCAGTCCTCAAGCGACAGCACCCGACGCAGAAATACTAAATCTCTGGTATTCAGGCCGGTCAAGGGCTACCCTGACAGGGATAACCCAAATGTGATGACTGCAACAGTGAAACACGAAGAACATGTGGAAAATAGAATCCTAGTATGTGTGGCCATAAATACTGGACACCATGTAGTGTACATCATTAAGCAGCATGGCTGCATGATGCAAAGCATTCTTAGCATGTACAGGCAGCCTTAGGAGCTTTGCAGTGTCTGTGTACAAGATCTCCTAGGCAAAGCATAGACAGGGATAAGTATGGTAACAGTGATTGTGGCTAATAATACAATGTAGCATCAAAACAGGTCTTCCTGCATGAAAAGCAATTGCATGGCTCCAGCAACGTAAATTGAAACCAGAAAAATACTTAGCCAGCAAACTGTGAGACTGGAAAAAAAGAATATTTATTAACTCATTTGCAGAACCAAAACAAACAATCAAACTGGTTTCGGCTGGTATCCAACACAGCCTTCATCAGTGTAAAATCAAATCCATATCAGTTTGTCTTATATACCTGCATGTAAAGAAATTAGAATCCCCATTGGTTGCTCTAAAATTGCTCATTTAGTCCAGGTGGGAATAACCCACTTAATTTGACAATCCATTTCTTCTCTTTATAGTCCAGGACAGAATGCCACCCTGTTTTGTTGGATTTATTCCCTTTAACTATATCAATTACCATAAACATAAACCTGGCAGATGTATGTGTTAGGCAATGTTTATATAATGCATGTCTGGATTTTTTGTTTTTGATATCACTCATATGCTTCGAAATCCTCAGCCTGAGAGGATGTGAGGTTTGGCCAATATAAAAAGAGCCACAGCTACATTTGGCTAGATATATTAGCCATTCACTGCTACAATTGGTAAAACATTTTATATCATAAACAATGCCACAATTTTTACTGGTGAATTGTTTTGGTTTAAATATTTTATTGCAATGAGTGCAGTGGCCACAGGGAAAGCATCCTATCAGTGCCTCACCTGAAATAGTGGTTTGTATCTCCTGATAGGGCGTTCTCAGATGTGAATGTTTATAGTAACTGAAAAAAAAGAAGCAAGGTTTTTACCTTTTCGGAAAGAAAATAAACACCTGTCTGGTAACATGTTTGCTAAATTCAGATCACACTGTAAAATATTCCAATGCCTCTGTACACCGGTGATAAGTGCATAAGAGTTCCTCCCATATGTGGTTACAAATCTAATAAGTTCTGAAGTCTGTTGTTCATGTTGTTTGTACACCAAAAGATCATCCCTCTTTAATGTGTTGGACCAATTACTGGCCTGCAGAACATGTCCCATCTGATATCCCCTAGACTTAAATCTATGTTTCAGATTCTGCCTATATTCTTGAAAAGTGGATTCTTGGGAACAGATCCGTCTCATTCTGATATATTGAGATTTGGGGATATTCTTAACTATGTGTGGAGGATGAAAGCTGGATGCATAGAGGATGGTGTTGCACTGGGGGTACTTCCGGAAGACCTTCGTACTTAAAGTGTTATCAGGTAGTCTGGTAATGGTAATATCACCCACCCCATCCAACCACTACCTTTCTTTCCACTCCACTAACTACCTTGATTATAGTAAGCTCAGATTCTCATAAGCCTAGTACTTATTATACAGCAGGAACTTCTTATTGTAACCCTATACTCATCACTCATCAGACCAATGATTGAGTACAATGCCCCATTCGGAATGTATCTGACCCGACACTTGCAGCAGCTTGAGTGGCCACAAAAGTTCCTCACCAAAAGGATAAAGGGTCTCAAACATCTGTCCTATGCTGACTCTAACTCTATTCAGTCGCTTACCGCCTGCTCAGAGGTGACCTTTGCCTAACATACAAGGCCATGTCAAACCCAGATTTGATGAATATGCTTCACCTCAAAAAATCTAGATCCGTCAGAGCCACAAGGGCGGGAGACTTAAACCTTGACACGGCTATTAATAGAACGTGCTGGAGGGATAGATTCATCACCCAAAGACTCCCTATGCTGTGGAACAAAATCCCGGTATATGTGAGGCAGAGCACCTTGCTGGCCTTGTTCAAGAGAAATCTTGACCAATGGATGGGAGATCGCAGATATACCCCAGGGATTACCTCAGTGTCACTGCTCGACAGAGGCACAGCAAAATAATGGGTATAGTTCCCCATACTAAAGGGGTCGCGTAAGCCACAAAACTATGGGCTAGGCTTGTAAATGCCCTTGGGCAGATAGCCTAGTATAAACCTATGAACCTATGAACCTATGTAACATTTGTTAATGTCTGTTATGTACTTCACAGATAAAGATTCTAGTTGTCTACTGATGTACTATGTTCTTCATCTGTAAATATGTTGTAAGTAATTGCTATGTTAAATTGTTAATCGCTATGTAATCCAATGTAACTACTGTCTGTTTATTTTAACTGTGGAGCTTTTCTCCCCGGGCCTCTGCTGAAAATTAACCTACGTCCAGTCGGACACTCCCGGTCAACAAATGTAAAGAAAAGAAAGAAAGAGAAATGGTGACATCAAGAAACGTGATGGTATCCACATCATAATTAACCGTGAAGTATAAACCCCATTTGTTTTCATTGAGGTAGTTTATAAACTCCATCAGGCATTCCACATCCGTCCTCCATACCATCCAGCAATCATCCAAATATCGCCTCCAAATGTCTATTTCATTCAGGTGCATGTTATGGCTCATATCATAAATAAGTTGTTCTTCAATGAAGGCCATAAATAAATCGGCATATATAGGGGCAAAAGATGCCCCCATAGCCGTGCCTTTAATTTGCCAATAACATGTATCCTGATAGAAAAAGACATTATTGGTAAGGACATGCTCCATCAGACCTATGTTGAACCCTGGATGGTACAATTCGGATTTGTACAACCAATACTCAATGGCTTCCAGCCCCGCTCCATGAGGGATGTTGGTATATAAGGCACTAACATCAAGTGTACACATGAGCCATTCAGGTTCAAGCTGAGTTTCTGAAATGATTTTGAGAAATTCCGTAGTGTCTTGTATGCGTGAGCGTGCCCACCATAATAGGGGCTTCACATGTTTAGTAAGGAATATTGACAGTGGTTTGGTAATGTAGCCTCTACCTGACACAATTGGTCTTCCAGGTGGATGGACAGGATCCTTGTATATATTTGGCAAAAAGTAGATGTACTGACTAGTAGGATCACGAATCATAAGTTGCTGCATGACTCTGTCAGTGATGATACCTTCCTCACTAGCTTGTAACAAAAATTCATCTATCTGCTTCTTGAATGTAAATGTGGGGCTGATAGGCATTTCCAAATAATAACACCTATCTTGGAGTTGTCTTTTTGCCTCGATGTCATATTGTTGTCAGTTTATCACTACTACAGCCCCACCTTTGTCCGCAGATAAGATGACAATATCCTTGTTGTTCTGTAATTCAACTAGTGCATCTCTTTCGATCTTTGAAAGATTATTTGGTTTAAAAGAAATAATAATACAGCTAGTTATGAAAAAATTCACAAAAGATCTTGCTACAATATTCCATTAGCATAATCCCTCAGCTACACTGCTTTCAATGTGCATACTAGATGGCCATCACTGCCATGAACACCGGACACACTATGTCACATGTTCTGATTGTTGACTGGCCTGCATGAGAAATACAACTACTGTAGAGCCAGTGGAACATCTACACTGCATGCAGAGTAAAATGGTATACACAGACCTAGAGCAGAAACACCTGCTGAGAGCAATGGTTGTCCAAATTAACATCCACTGATACCTGCAAGAGGACATTGGCAAATGCTTGCTGTAGCCATGCAAGGGGATATATGCATAACGCATGGTATTCAGCCACGATGAAGTAGTTGGCACACACAGTTTCAGATACTGCATCGTTGTCATATTTTTCCAGAAACATATGCATTGCCTAGGCATGATCTATTCCACCATTACGGCTAACACTGGATTCAACACTTGGGCAACCCACTAGACCACACACTCTGGGTCTTATGTTTCTATTCTTCCATGATCCCTTATTGGCCTAGGGAGTAGAATGCCCAGCTGTGGCCATTCCTGGAGTTGTGGACCATGAATCTCATACGCATCTCTACATGGGGGGGAACAGACGGCTTCACTAATCTGCTCTAGAAGTGTTACACCATCCACTGGAAATAACAAATCTCTAACCTCCCCAAACTTCATAGCCACCTGTTACAACCCCTCTACATCTGGTAGTATTGCTCTTCCATGTATTGTGCCCACCCCCACCCCTGCAGATGATGTGCCATGCCAACCCCCCTCGCTTGTGTGGGTAAGGTAATGTTTGTTGCACACCATGGCCAGTCAGTGCACTCTTCTGTACAGTCTATATATGTTAATGCATGCATTAGTTTCATTCTGTTTTACATGTCAAAGCTCACACTGGAGGACCACATACCCCTTCTTTGACAGTGTGGTCATGCGTTGCGCCTACCTCTGCATCACATGAGGTACTGGCACAAGTTCATCAGGAATAACTATGACATTCCCATGTTGCAACTGTTGTTGAAACACCATATTGCATAGCATGGTACAGATCACTAACATCATACTGTAGGTGTCTGGTGCATAGTGCAGTGTGCCACCCAATCTGTCTATGATACAGAAGAAAGCCTTTATAATTCAGATCACACATATGATGATGTTACATGTCTGTGGCAGTGCAGTGCTATAGTCTAGGAGGCACCAGTGAGGATCAGCAGCCATGGTTCCAAGGTATAACCTTTATCACCAGCATTACACAACAGCAGTCACCATTATAAACAGCCTGCTGGCTAAGTCATTGTGGAAAGCTAATCCAGGACTCTTTTACTGACATGGAAAGTCATTCAACATGAACTGCTGTTAAAGGCTGCATGTGTGCCATATGCAAGAATCATGAGAACTAGCTGGCTAACGCACATACTGTATTTACCCTGTACATTGCACACTACCTAACTGTTGATAAATGGTGAGTGGAAGTCGTTCTAGTTGATAAAACAGATTTGCAGTGTGGAGTAGAGTTGATAAATCAGATTTGCAGTGTGGAGCAGGTGGGCCTTGATAACAATCTGTGTGCACTCAGTGGCCCACATAGTGGCAGTTCTCTCTTCTGCTCTCTATGGAAACCACATACGACCCTCCATATTCAGCAGCATTATGTCAAGGAATTTGTGTAGGATTCACAAAGCTGATGTTTGTGAAACCACTAATATGCTCCCATAGCAAGGATGGTTAGTGCTATGCAAACCGTCACATTCACTGGCATAGGCATTCTATGTACTCTTGTTTTACTATCTTGGTTACCCCTTGGCTGCTGTGTGCTCCAGGCCCCTGTGCTTCTCATCCTATCTCTCCAGCTTGCCCACCCTCCAGTAGGAGATAAGAACCCACCAGGCAACTAAGGACCCATCCTAACCTACCAGCTGTAACATCACCCTATAAGTGTACCCCTGTGCTCTTCCAAGAAAAGAAAGAAGAGACTCTCCAGTTTGCCTACCCTCCACTAGGAGATAAGAACCCACCAGGCAACTAAGGACCCATCCTAACCTACCAGCTGCAACATCACCCTATAAGTGTACCCCTGTGCTCTTCCAAGAAAAGAAAGACGAGAGTATGCATTGTCCTCATACTGACTTTAAAACTAATTTGTAGGTTGCTTATTCCTTGTTGTTGTTAATTGTAAGCTTCTCTGCCTGGTGAGCCAGCAGCCATACCCCCCTGTATCCTGTAGTCAAAGTATAGTCCCTCTCTTGATTTAACATTACCTCCCCTAGCCAAATAGATCATCTTTCTAGCCCTAGTCTAGCCTTCCCCAGAAACTACTTCTGCTGTAATTCATTTGACTGTCCACTAGGTGGCAACTTTTCCCTATCTTTTTTTCTATCCCTCCATCCCAGAAAATACTCATTCTACTGTCTGCTGTCTATACCCTTCCTACTATCGCCCTTTCACACAACCCTGTTCTGCTTTAATTACCCACTTCCCTCCTTTAAATTCTACCATTCTACTTCTTATTCACTCTATACCAATCTCAAATTAACTTACCTCTAACAGTCAACATTCCACTGATTGTTCACCTTGGCTGTTTCACTCACTTGTCTCTACCCGCTCCGTTTGCCCTGCGGGCTCACTCCGCTACTCTACCCTGCTGCCAATTTCCACACGCCCCCAGTGGTCCTACATTTATTCCTGCAAACCACACCCCCATCACATCTGCTCCAATCTATAAACATACGTTATTAGCACTTCCCACCCCACTTGACAAATCACCTTACCTGGCCATATTACATTACCTCCCTGCCATTCTTGTAACAACTTCTTAACTGTTAATACTACCTACCCCCTTTTTATTCCACATCTTATACCAAGATAATGGCTAAATTATCCATTCCATGTCAAACAAAATTTTTACTCCTGGCCTCTCTCTTACCTCCTCTAACTATTACCAATCTATTAACCTCCTATGAACAACCATTATACCCCAACCTTCTCTTCCCCTCCAAATTCACTTCCACACCACTACTAGCTATCTCCCAAACCCACATCAACATCACAACTAGACTCTGCTACTTACAAACCAAATATCATAGACTAGCCCATATAAAGTACATCAATCTAAATATTAGAAAATCACTTTACTATTTCTGTAAGTTTCACAACCCTATATATACAATATACCTCCACACCCTGCTAGATGGGGACATTCATCCTAACCCCGGCCCAAACAATACTTCAGCCACTGAACAAGGCAACTTTAACATTACTAGTACACAAGCCCCTATTAAACCTTCTAACTCACTTTATATAGCACATCTTAACATACGTAGCATTAACAACAAAATTGCCCACCTCTCAGATATCCACCTATTTGACATCCTATGTTTATCTGAAACATGGCTAAAACCTACAATTAATGACAATGAAGTCACCCCACCTGGTTACAATATCCTCAGATTAGACTGTACAAACAAAAAGGAAGGGGGGGGGTAGCAATTCTTTATAAAACAGAGCTACAAGTTACCACTGCAAACCTTAGACCACCTGTGTACAATAATGCTGAAATCCTCATTTCCAAACTTCAGGTCAACACATGTAAATCCATATACATTGCTTGTATTTACCTTCCCCCTGGAAATAACATTAATACCATTGAAAATATTCTAAACTGGCTGTCTATTAATCTTCCACAATAAACTATAGTCCTTGGAGACTTTAATATTGACTGGAAGTCCTGTAGTACTATACATCCCACCACCCATATTAACCTATATGGCTTCTCACAACCAGGATCAATAAAACCAATAACAAAGAAAGCACCTTAGATTGGATTTTTACTAATTCTCCTCTTCAAACATACAAAGCAGGAACCCTCCCTGATGATCTAAGTGACCACTCACTAACATATATCATCAGACACAAAACCAACATAACTTACCCAAATACCTTTAGGACAATACGGACCAAAAAACATTTTAATCCAGAACTATTCCAATTAGAACTTAAACACTGTAACTTGTTACTGCTAAAATCCCTCCCACTAGATGAAGATGAAGCAGTGGAATACTTTAATTCCACATTCTTAGCCATCCTTGACCATTATGCCCCATCACGCCCCATTAGAAATAAGGCTAAACCTGCCCCATGGCTCACAATAGCTACTAGGCAAAAAATCCTCTTTAGAAACAAATCTTGGGCTAAATGGCACACTACTAAGGATTCTACAGATCACCAAAACTTTAGGCAACTTAGAAATATAACAAAAAAGCTATCCTCTTAGATAAAAAAAAACTTTTACTTCCAACTGCAACAAACTCACCAAAAGAATCCACAAATGTTTTGGTCTAGTATTAACAAACTACTACACCCAGGTCAGTCTATAACACCTAACCCCCAAGGCTCCAACCTTGAGAATCCAACACAAACTGCCAACGCCTTCAATTCTTTTTTCACAAATGCCATCCAGACTCTTGCTAGTCAACTATCTCCAGGTACTTCAAATCTACCAACCTTACCTACTTGCCCACTTCCATCATTTCAGTTACAATCTGTTTCTACTTCCTTTAATTGATCTCTTCTCCAAAAACTAAAACCTACCACCCCCTCTGCTGACCAACTACCAGCAGAATACCTGCAAAAAGGAGCCAAAGCCATAGCCTTCCCCATTTCCATACTGATAAACAGAACCATAAGAGAAGGAACTATCCCATCTATCTGGAAAATCTCTCACATTATCCCCCTACATAAAGGTGGTAACTCCAATGACTTTTCAAACTGTCATCCAATAGTTTTACTCTCCCCACTGGCAAAAAAAATGGAAAAATGCGTCCATAAGCAACTACTTAACCATCTTATCCAAAATAACTTACCTGCCAACTGTCAACATGGATTTAGACCATTCCACAGTACCACCACTGCACTGCTATCCTTTACAGACTGCATTAACAAACACCGTAACAACAATATTCTTTCCTCTTCAGTCTTTATAGATTTAAAGCTTTTGACATGGTTAATCACCAGCTCCTTTTAAATATACTGAAATCCCTTTCTCTTGAACCTTTAGCCTTAAATTGGTTCAAATCTTACTTAGACAACACACAGCAGGCTGTACAAAGGGACAACAATCTATCTACACACCTCCTCTTTTCCCTTGGTGTTCCCCAGGGCTGCATATTAGGCCCACTGCTATTTTCCATTTTTATTAATGACCTCCACTTACCAATTCCTCATGCAACCTGTATTCAATACTCAGACGACTCCACTATAATTTGTTCAGCTAATTCTCTTCTGAGCTACAGTCCCTTACCCAAAAAGCATTTAATATAGTAGAACAATGTTTTTTAAACTGCTGCCTCCTACTGAACCCCAAACAAACTAAACTTCTACTTTTTACTCCAACCCAAAAGTCAACCCCAGCTTACTTCACACTCATATCTAAGAACGGAACTCTCATATCTCCTGACCCAACCACCAAACTTTTAGGAATAACTATAGATAGCAACCAGAACTTTGATACTCACATTAACAGTACAATAAAACCAGTCAACAAAAAAATGGGATCCCTCTATAGAATCAAACCCTTTCTTACACCATTAGCCAGGACCGCTATAGCCAGAACTCATTTAATCTCCACTCTACTCTATGCTTCACCTATATATACTAATCTTTTAAAAAACAACCTCAACAAACTGGCAATTTCCTATAATAATATTGCTAGATTTGCCACTGGCTCTCCTTTTAGAACTCATCACTGTAGCAATCTAAAACAACTAGGATGGCTAGAGTTCCAAAATCAGCTACTATTTCACCAGCTTGCTATTACCCAAAAGAGCCTGTATCACCCCACCAATGCTCCTACACTCTCTACTCTCATTACCCCCTACAATAATCTTAAGAATCTACGTTCCTCTAATAAACTACTTATTAGTACTAGCATATCAAACAACTTAGCAGGAGACTCTTTGTTCTCGAATTCTGTAGGAAAACACTGGAACCTACTTCCCACTGAACTCATATCTCTGTCCTCAATAACACTTTTTAAACAGAAACTAAAACTATTTCTTAGTACACATTGGTTATGCCCTTGTACTAACCCTGACTAACTTTTTTACTTTATACCTATGTATACTTTTCACCTAATACTATACTGTACTAACTACTGACTTCTCCTTAATGATCCATATAAACCATGATATTGCAATTTAATTCTATGTATATATGTATATAGTAAACATTTTGTATATTACCTTTACTATTTGTATTATGCTCACCATTAGTATTGTACTTTCTTAATAACAGCTGCATTAAGCTTGTACTGTTGCAACATTATTGGACTTTTTTTAATAACAGCTGTGTCAAGCTTGTTCTGTTGCAACATTTATTAGTATACTGTGTATATGTGTTGGAGCTTTTCTCCCTGGGCCTCTACTGAAAATGGACATGTATCCAGTTAGACTAGCCCGGTCAACAAATGTAAAATAAATAAATAAACTGTTATCGTGTAAGGCCAGCACATGTATTCTAACTTCCACATGAAGGTGTCATGGCAGAGGTTAACAATGATCTGGTCATGAGCATGATGGTATGTTAGCTGCTGCTGGACACATGTGCAATGTGGAATGCAACAATTAAACAACATTGTGGCTAGTTATGATCTCCATAATTTCTCAGTGCAAAGGAACATCACTAGCACATGCTGTACTAAATGGTGATGCTACTCCTAACATGATAATATGTATGATGTTCCTGTACTCCAGGAAATGCTAGAGTTCATAATAGCTGACTACCATGGCACATCACACTAATGTTATATGTTTCTGAATTGTTTTGCCGTACCTGATTTCATCACTTGCATACAAGATAGCTCTCATTAGCATGTTGACACTCATTTGTACCAATTTATATAGTCATTTGCATACTATTTCTCCAGTAGTACATCTCTGAATTGCCTCCTCTCTGCACAGTGCCACTCACTGCACTATTTTGCATAATACTGTGCATTATTGTTTCTAAATTCCACCCAGTGTGTGTGTGTGTGTGTGTGTGTGTGTGTGTGTGTGTGTAAAGACGACAGTAGTACAGGTAGAAAGTACCTAAAAAACACATAGTGTGAGTGATCTATAGGAAGGAATTTTCCACTAAAACCTTGTGTTTATTTTAATTTGAACATTTACTGATGCTGAAGTGAACTTTGTTCAAGTTTTCTCCCGCTTGTTAAAGTTGAAGTAAGCATTGTGAGTGCAGTGTGAGATCACTGAAAATATTGTTTGAAGCTGAACAAGGCAATATTTATTAGACCAAAATTTGTGCTGTACATTAAAGAAACACAAAATGACTTTTGAACTAAAACATTTCTCTGTAAATGCTGCTGTTTTAACACAGAAGACTGAAAAACAGTGACAGATTTGCCACAGGTGACTCAAAGTACACTAAGAATCTGCATATTCTGATCTTGCAGGAATGGCATTACATCGTAACAACATGGAGTTATTTACCGCATTTATCTAATGGCTCATCTACAGTAACTACACTGTTTTATGCAGCATATCTGAAATACAGTTACGTTTCTGTATGTTATGAGTACTGTGTAATTTGCTGGTTATTAAGGTATGTTACATTGAACTCCTTTATAGAAAAAGTCATGCTGTTATTTTCATGTGAATGGAGACCATTTAGTCACATTGTTAAAAAGAATAAAATAAACATTTTACACCTTCCTATGGATTACTACCCAGTTATATACTTAAGTTCTACCAGATTTATGTTCATCATCTAGCAGGAGTGGCCTTAGGTCAACTGGTGCCCTAGGCAAAAGGCCTCCACAATGCCCCCCACCATACCACCCGGTGCCCCCATCCTGGTCTAACTACCATTAAATAAATACTGGAAAAGCGCCCCTGTTAGAGCGGCGCCCTAGGCGGCCGCCTAGTTGGCCTGTGCCTAAGGCCGGCTATGTCATCTAGAATGCTACTGAAACATAAAAAAACACATATTCTGATAAAGTGAGCCTTGGCACATCTAGTATACTCATTCCCCACATACTGGATGACATATAGATGCTTCTTAAAAATGGCATATTTATTTTTTTACTTCATACATAATAAGAAGTGCCTCTTTGTCCATCCACCAACCTGTTGAATTTTGTCACTGTTTTTGACAGTGCCACTTCTTGTGGAAGCAGTTTCAGTGACTCATCATCATTTCTGTGAAAAATATTTCTTCAAATCTCCCCTTGCTTTATGAAACTGTGTCCTCTTGGGTTCCTCTATCTCTTTCTGAAGCACTGTACTAACCTGGACCTCATAGATTCCCTTGAAAAACTTAAAGGTTTCCTGTCCTACCTCCCCCTCTACTTTCACGCATGTATTGCGCACATTAAGTGCTGGCAGCCTTTCATAACATAACCTCTGGTGCAAACTGTACACCATTTTTGTTGGCCACCTTTGTGTTGTATTTATACTATATCCTGGTGAAAATGAAGTCTACAAAAGTGCACATAATGCTCTACATGTTGTCTTACCCATGAACATACAGGGATAACAAGGTTTCTTATACTACAGGCGATGTTTCATCCTGTGCATGCCACCATTCTGGTTGTTTATTTGCTGCTTTTCAAAGTGATCGCTTACATCACCTCAAACAATTGTATCCAGATCTCTCTGTGCAGGTTATTTGTTCCAGGTGCACTGTTTTCTTTGGTGCAATGAAATTAAGTTGCCATGTGTTAGAACAAATTCTCCATCCTGACATGATTTGGGGGTTGAGGTTAGGGTTAAGTTCCAGACCTTGTGTACTCTAATTTATACAGACATTGAAAGCAACTGTTCTTGGTACTTAGACCTGTGGTACCTTGCTGGTAAATGCCTATTCAGCTAAGTAAACTCTCTTATGTAAGGCACTTTGCAACTTTTTTTTACTAATTCTTCTACTCAATGACCTACTGCAAGGCTGTCCAGTTTGTCCATCAACCTGTACTACTGTGCCAAATGCCTTGCTGTGATGCAGATCACATCTTCAGTCCCTTTAGGTTTCTGATTAGTCTATTCAGTCAAAGAAAATATGATGCTGTTAAGCTTTTAGAGGAATATAGCAATGCTGTTATTTCACTGTTTTCTATATGGCATAAAAGGTAAGCAAATCCTTTTTAGCAAATTTTCACACTGCTTCGGCTTCACTTTTTTTTATCTCTGCACCTTTTTTTTACATTACTTGGTTGATTACTTTGCTTCTTCCATTCACATTTCCAGTGATGTACTAATAAGAGTTCAGACACTCCCTCATACAGGAGATGTTTCACCAGAACTGCATCTACTATATGAGTAAAGCTAAAGCAGTTCACTTTTGGGAATTAGGGATCTCAGGCAGATGACTTCAGTAAGTTGCATAATGTTAAATGCTACAGAATCACTGTGAAAAGCATTCTTAAAAATACAGGATTTTCTTCCTCAGTGCTTAGCAGTATGAAAGAGTGCCTTCAAGTTCTGTTTATTACTGCTTGACTCACATAAAAATGCATACCCTATCAATACATTTCTGCAGAATCCTACACAGACTTACTTCATGCCCTGATTTAAGTGTCTATAACCTAGGCTGAATAATCTGAGTAGGTGCTGCTGCTGAATTTATTTTTTTTATATAACACTTAACTTACTTATTAAATGAGGAGATTTGTATAATTGGCATTCCTGTTCTGATGAAGATGCTTACCAACATATTTTCTGCACTGCAGATGCACTTCCCAGAACTGAAGTCTGTGGTACCACTTACTTAATTGGCTGAAATGTTACCCTCAGCAGGCAAACCTACCCTTAAATGTGACACTAAGATGAGATGTAACTAAAGGAGCTGTCAAAATACATGGCATTAATGTGTATGGAAACAAATACTTACATCGTCCACTTCATCCTTGGCTGCTTTGCGGGTGACAACTGCCTCTGATTTCACACTTACAGTAGAAAGAGTAGGAAAAAAAATGAAAGCACTTACTAAATAATATAATTTTGTGTCACATCTTCTATTAGTAAAAGCATTACTAAATGTTTACATCAAGAAATGCATTGTAATAAAAATGGCAACTGTGTAACAGTTAATTAAAAAAAAATAAAACATAGTATGGGAAGCAATCTCAGATATTACCATTCAGTGATAACCCTGCACAACAAAATGTGCTGACTCAGTCTCACACAAACACAATTACTGACCATCTCTATTCTGCTATGATAAGTATTCAGCATAATACTGGTAGCTCAAGTCAGTAAAGAAAATGTCTTCAAACATACCCTGAAAAATAGAGGAAACCTTAAAGTCAACTACTTGTGTGGAAATGAGCTGCCGTAGGACAAATAGAAATATAGTCAAAATGGCACTTCATGCTGGGTGGCATAAAATACACAAAACAGTGCTGATTTTTACAGCCATACATTTCAGACATGTCTGTCCCTTGGAAGAAAACAGAGTGAAACAAATAAGAACTCCTCAATCAGCATAACACTGGTACCGCTGAAGACTACATAGAGCTTTCAAGCAATGTCATGTGACTTGATTTGTTTGTTTGTGCATGTATGTCACTTTTAGCTTAGCTTAACTAAATAATCCTTTTTCAGACACAACTTAATATACTAAAAAAAAAACTATTAATTATTGCATTAGTAAATGTGGAGGTTAATTATAAATCCAAAGATAATCACAATAATGAACTAAATTTGTATCTCCTGGTATTACTAGGTCTTGGAACAGGCTGCATCTGTGTGTCAAGCAGAGTAGTTCTTTTTTTTTTTTTTAAAAAAGAAAGAAACATCTTTATTAAATTATCACTTATGACGTAGACAATCATACGTTTATATAAATGAAACCATCTTGACATCATTTTAGTTTTCTTGTCATCATCACTTTTCACTTTGATTTATAGCATTCTGCTTGTGCTGAAATACTCCTTCAAATCAGGTAATCCCAAGCTACCTTGCTCTTTTGGAAGGATCAGCTTATCCCACTTGACTCTTGTCTTCTTCCCCTCCCAGATAAAATCCTTCAACTCTTTATTAATTGCTAGCTACAACTTCTCCTCTTGTTGAAAAAATATGCTTAACCTATGTATAAAACGAAGGTGACTAAAAACATTCTGAACGCTTGTATCTTGTCATATATAGCCATAAAAACAGAGCTTCTAATTTCTCAGTTTCTGTATTATCTTTTGTTTGGTTTCATATCCTAAGCTGCCATAACAGAAACCTTTTTAATCCATACTAATAAGCATTTCTTTATCATGTCCCCATAAATGCTGGTATTGCTGAACTAATTTGTGTGTGGGTGCATAGTTTACAGCTACTGCCTTTGCTTTATCTTCATTAATTGTGTATCCCAAAAAGACATGAAACTGTCTCAGAATGTTCCACAACACTGATATGTCCTATTCTGTTTTTTTCAGGTATAAAATAAAGCTGCAAAAATAAGAGGTTGAAGTAGACTGTTTGTGGAAAATTATTACACAGTGTACACCAGGCAGAAGAAAAGCAAATTTATTCCACTAATCAGGGAATATCAAAAAGCAGGTATGATATTCAAACTTCTGTACCCAGCTATCTTCAGAATATTCTTTTCTGGGGGGACAAAATCATTTTTTGATGCAGGATGTGCTAAGGAGAAAATACAAAAGCTTGTCCAACACAAAGTGAGCAGTGAAACAGCAGGAAATTCTGTTTCTTGTAATAAAGACCAGACAGAGACTGTGCCAGTGAAACCTTTTCCAATGTTTCAACAGAAAATGCTTGAGAGACAAAAAAAAGCACAATTGACTAGAACCAAGATTACATTGGGAATGAAGCAGAGACTAGACTTGGGAGATGGAAATTAACAGGAACAAAATCAACAACTCAGAAACTGACAAATAAATGTGGGATTACAAATTATTAATTATATTTGTGAAACATGAAAGAACAAGAAAACCTAGAAAAATTGAAATTTTTTGACTTTGTTAAACTTGTAGGGGCTCTAAAGCATATGCCCCACTTCATGTCATTAATGTCTGGAAGAACACTTAGGAGGGGAAGTGGAGGGAGGGAGTTAACATAAAATTTTATTCTTAACAGTAGTTTTTTTTATAATGCGTAATATAATTTGCATGCTATAAACTAAAAATGTCTCAGTTATTTTCAAGTATATTGGTGATACTAAAGTAAACAGGTGCCCCTGTTTTTTTTCCTTCTTCTCTCTTTCGCCTTGTTCAGTTTTATGAAATATGGGTAATGCAATGTAAAGAAAAAGAATAAAAGAGAATGGTACAAGAAAAATTGAGGTGCTTTTTCTCATTCTTGCACACTGGAATGGCTGGATTAAGGCCCTTGGACTGATCTAGTAACATTTTTTAAGAGAAGTTTAGATGTAGATGAGGTTCAACAATTAACACTTAACAGTTAAGCTAGGAGGAGATAAGATAAAAACAGTGACCTATAATCAATCTGCAGGAAAGTCTCCTGGAACAGATGGTATTCCTGTAGAAGTTTAGAAGCTAGGAGAGAAGAAAGTGGTACAGATCTGGAATATTTTGTTTAAGAGTATTTTGCAAGGAGGGGAAGCACCAACATCCTGGAAGAAAGCTTTGGTGGCTGTAATACCTAAAGGGGTAAAGACTCATCAGACCCAGCTTCAAACAGGCCCATTTCAAAGTGTTTATGTCTATAACAGCTAGAATGGCAAAGTTGTTGCCACAATTGATAGATATGGATTAATGTGGTTTTCTGGAGGGGAGGCAAACATTTGACAATTTTACTAGAACAATGATGATTCAGAGGGAAGCAGAATGTAAGATGGTAGGTCTTTATGCAAGGAAAGCATTCAACATAGCAAGCTGGGATTTTATGAGTAGGTCAGTATAAGCACTTGCATTCCCTGAAACAACAATAGGGTTAATTAGGAGGCTATATGAGGCAAATATTAAAATGGGAGGATTCCTCTCTAATAAGTTATGCCCGAACAGAGATACCCAGCAGAGGTGTCCACTTTCCCTTTTGCTACTTGTGTTTTATTTAGAGCCATTGGCAAAGACAAAAAGGGACTCAGAAATTCAGGGATATAACTGGTATGGCAATTAAGAAAAGTTGGCTTTACTTGCAGATGATACTATTTTGTTCATGATAAAACCAGAAAAGGACATCTCAGTGCTGTGGAACACAGTGAAAGAGTTTTTTTTTAATATAAAATTAATAAAGGCAAAACTAAGGTTATAGCTAGCTACATAGTATGTGCCCACACATAAATTAGTCCAGTAATACCCATATTTACTGGGACATGATAAAATTAAGTATTTAGGAGTATGGGTTAAAGAGGATACTATTATGGCAGCTAAATACACATGGGAATAGACTAAACAAATTAAAATACAAAAACCCAGAAACTGGAAGCCCCTGTTTGTTGATATGGATAGCAACATACATACAATATAGTGAACATGTTTTTAGTCTCTTTAGTTTTACATAGACATATTTTTATCAACCAGAGGAAAAGTTGTGGACACTAATTAATAATGAGTGGAAGGATTTCGGGGAGGGCAAGAATCAAGTGGGATAAGTTGATTCTTCCAATGCAACAAGATGGTTTAGGATTACCTGATTTGAAGGGATATTTTAGAGCTACAGAGTTAAAGCTCATATACATAAGACAATCAGAAGGCTATAATTTAAAGTGGAAAGATATGATGATGAAGCAGGGAGAAATTCAAGAAATAATGAGAGAATAGGATTTTGGATGCATACTGAAAGGAGAACAACAAACAGTCATACAGAGTATTACATGTATAAAGAAACAGAAAGTATTTATGAACTAAGGCAACACGAGAATGGAAAACAGAGATTTTGCTAGTAGGGATGACTGCAACTTGGGGCATACAGAATAGGCAGGGGGGGGGGCTGGAATTTTCTGGAGAACACTGGAAAATGAACCAAGGTACTGGGAGCAAATAACAAGAGAGAGAAAGATAATCAAATGGAAAGAGGCCAAAAAGATATCTGGACTGCAAGCTAAAGACTGCCTTGCCTATCAGGGACTTGATACCAGAGTATAGGCAAAGAGAAAAAAATAGAGGAATCCTAAATGGAAGACCAGCACTGGTAGAGTTTTAGTTGAATCTGGAACCAAAGTTGCGATTAAAAGGGGGTAACTAATAGGGCATATAAACTACTGCATGATATAGGAATAATATGATTAGGTATATAGAGTGGATAAGCAATTAACAAGGAAACTATGGGGGGACATATGTATGGCTCCCAAATATGCAACAAAGTCTAGAAGATTTAGTATTTTTGCTTGGAAGTGCTTGCATAGGTATTTTTATAAACCAAGAAGGCTCCACAGAATTTTTCCTCAGGTAGACAGCAATTATTGAAGGAAGGAAAATGCTACCATTTTAAAACAAGTGTCACTGTCATTATCAACTCCCCTTTTCTCACTTTGCTATATGGGATTAGGGTGCCTCAATTTACTGTCACTCTTCTACATTTGTTGACAGCCATGGCTGACTGTTACAGGTCTCTTCTCACACAATCCACCCATATTTTGGCTGGGCATCCATCTCTTTTCCTTCCTTCTTCCTGTCTTTACTAGATCAACTTCAGACTTCCTACACATATGACTGAACCACCACAATCTTCTCTCTTTTTTTTTTCTTCTTCTGCAAAACTAGAACTACTCTGGTGTAAACTCTCTTCTCCTTATTTCTTTCTCTGTCCCACAATATGCATCCCACTACCATCCTCGGGCAGTTTATCTGCATCACTTCAACCACTCTTGGCTGCCCTGGTTTCACTGCACTGTGCCATAAGAAGGCACTGGTCACACCACTGTTTTGAACACCTTCCTTTTCAGCTTCATTGGCATTATTCTGTCATACATGATTCCTGACACTGTGTGCTAGTTTGCTGCAGTATCTTCACCTCAACTTCAACCCCCCCCCACACATACTTGAAGCTGATGACCTGTTTCTCTAGCATCCCTTCTATATTCATTTTGAACTTCTGATTTTCACCATTTGCTGCTATGACCAATGCATTCAGTTTCATCCAATGTGTCTCCAGTTTAGCACTCTAATCCCCAATCATTTGTTGGGGTACCTATTCACTACTTGTAGTGCCATATTGCCTTGCATACTGTTGATGCAGGTTTTGCCCTCTTGTTCTGGTATTTGTGGGACTATTTGATTTGGGAAAATATAATAAGTTCTGGACTACCAGGTCCCTGATTGCTCAGAAGGCAAGTCATACGTCTCATCTGAGGAACATATATGACACAGAAAAGAGGAACAGTGCTTCTCAGTCTTTCCTAGTAGCTTTAGGATTATAAGCCAATGATCTTCTTAGTTAGGAAACTCTGGGGTCTTTCCAAATGTCTATGTCTGCTGAGGTACATTCCAAAGGGACAGTCTTATCAGTGAAAGATATAAGGGGTCAATAACACCCAAAAGAGGACTGAGCATGTGATTAAATTAATGGTTGCTCTCAGACATCTACAAATGTAGTAGAAATCTAGTAGAAATTTACCAACCTCTCCCCTCCTGCTGACTACTTTCTCTTGCTGTCAACAGATAAGACCCAGAACACTTCAGCAGTCACGTTGTATAGAGGCAAATAAGACTTTCACCTTTGAGTGATGGCCTTTGTAGCAGCAATTAACAAGGATATTGGAAGAAGTTTATTGGATGTACTGCACTGGTCTCTTTTCATATAATTAAAATCTACTAAAAACTGTAAAAGAGTCACCTAAAATTAATTTACCTCAAGTTCTTTACTAGAAAAAGCTATTGATACAAAATATACCAAAAAATAAACTACAACTGGCTTAACACATTTCCAGCATGATGTGGAAAAAAGGAAAAGTATTCTTTCTGCTGTCAAATACAATCAGAATATGCAGAGTTCTGTGTAAAAATCCACCAACTAGGTGAGGAGATTATGTAATGAATGGATTTCAAAATCGTCTCCTGATCATTATTCGAGGGGGCTTTTTCTATTTCTTTACTCATATAACTAGGAAACCATTTCTCCTGATTTGTCTGCTCATCCCTTAACATAATACAGATAACATGAACAGACCTGTCATGTTCCAAAATGCTGTCTCAGTATATGACAAGAGAAATGGAGAGATTAATTCTTCCTTGGTGCTTAAATTTGCTAGTTTACTATTTAAATAATGTGCACCAACTATTTTATTAAACCATTCAGTCTGGTATCTCGACTATTCGCCTTCACATGATTTAAAAAACAATTGAAGTGCACTTCTTTTTTTCAGGTACAAAGCCTATTAAATTAATTTAACAAAGAATAAATCAATTAGCCATTCAATTTAAATAGACATAATTTTGCAAACAACATATATGGTGCTGAGCAGCTGAAATTGTTTATGTTTTCAGCAGTTTTTTTTTTTAATTTTGTGTTTATTATATTTAAATAAGGTCAAGCTTGTCTACAGTGAAACAGATCTCTACTTTCAAAGTTGTACTCCAAGTCATCTGATCTGTGCAATGTAAATGAGCTGACCCCACACATCTAAATCCCCATCAAGCTACAATGAAGTCTTTAGAGTTAAGGGAAAGATAACCAATATTCAAACCTACAGGGTCTTTTAGAAGCTAATAATAACATAAAGATCATATTAAAATATTGGGAATGGCTGAAAGAGACACATTGTTACTTTCATTAGAGTCCTGATGGGGTGACATCCATAGGTTACTGTTGTGCTCTGCCCCCCCCCCCCCAAAAAAAGAGACTGCAAAGATTGTGTCTGAAAGTCTTTCTAAGTTAGAGAGATCATATCCAGGCAACACAGAAAACCAGTTCTCATAGAAGCCTATTAAGCCATGCCAGATTACTTACTGCTAAGCCTTCTTGTTCATTAGGGCTATAATGAGAAGGGCCACAAAAACACACTACTGAAACAATACATTGGGAATCCAATATGGGAATCCTTGTAAACATAGAAGAACTTGGGAAACGGTATCGTTTTGACTGCTGCTATCTGAACCACTGTAGGAAATTCCAAGGAAAGCCAGGAGCTACTCTCTGAGTGAATGAGCTCCACTATGATGACATAATTTCAATATCTAAATGTACAGGGGGCATCCTCATACTCAAATATTTAAATATTATGAGTTCCCAAAACAAACCTGCAATTCTTCATAAATCCATCCGGTGGGATAACTCTCTGCCCTATAATGACCAGTTTTACCAAATAAATTCTGTATCTAGACTGGATAGCAAATAAAGAATCTGCCAAACCATACATATTGTTATGTGCAGAGAAGATATCATTAGTAAACAAACAGCATTATTTCTCCAACGGGTCTCAGACATACATTTGCTGGAATCTGAGTTAATAAAGATTTCAGAATGGAGGCCATTGCTTGTGGGTAGTGATTAATAAGAAAGGGGCAAGGGAGTATTCTAAGGACTAGTCACCTAACCTCTAGACTGTTGGAGGCATCCCCCCTGCACCACGTAAGCAATGGGTGCTAACTCTAACACTGATGCTACACCTCACCTTAAAAAAAAAACTTCCTGAAATACTGCCACTTGCCACTACACAAAACACACTCAGTCACACAAACACACACACTAAAAACACTACACCTATCCCCTTACTTAACTATGACCCTAACCCTAAAACAGATACACTACCTCACAAACATTCACTACCAAACCCCAACCCTAACCATATCAAACACACAAACACTCTCATCTCCTTCAAACCCCATTTACTTGTTTTGACAAGACACACACACACACACACATTTTGACTATTAAGCCACCTGTACATTTGACTTTAATCTCCACCCCCCTAGCTCTCATAGACCAAAAAAAAAAAGATATATATATGTATATGTATATGTATATGTATATATATATATATATATATATATATATATATATATATATATATATATATATATACACACACACATACATATATACATACATATATACATGTGTATATATATATATATATATATATATATACATACATATATACGTGTGTATATATATATATATATATATATATATATATATATATATATATATACACACACACACACACATACATACATACACACACACACACACACACACACACACACACGTATATTATTTATATATACACACACACATAATACATACATGTATATGTATGTATGTATACACACACACATACACATACACACACACACACACACACACACAGATGTGTGTTTGTATGTATACATATAAATATATATATACACATATGTATACACACGTATATATAAACACATATATTTAGACAAGGTAGATTTACTGTACAACAGTAGTATATTAGTATTCAGAGGAGACAAAATCAAAATTAAGATCCAGAATTACCAAGTGTGTTCATACCTTCTACTGCAACACTCCCGTTCCCAGATATTAATCCACACAGTACACCATCAATGCCTCATTATTCACCCACAATGTCACTTCAGCTTTTATAATGTGATTTTTAGGAAAGATGGTGATGACCATCCTAGAAATTACCTCTTTCTGCATTAATTTAGCCACCAGTACTTCTTCTGCAAAATTAAAGTGCTCATATCTCAATAATTCGTAATGTCCAATATAGAATGGATGTGTCTCTCAGAAGGGCAAGATTTTTGTAGAGTGAACTAGTAGCCACAGAAAAGAACCTTGAACATTTCACTTGATGTTTCAGAACACTAATATCAGCAGAACATATTCTCATATTCTATTCAGAAAAGCCTGTTCCAAACGTATAATTCTGTTTCATTAAGACTGCATGTATCGCCTCTACCCCTCTGTATCCCTTTATGTGCCCTCTTAAAGAACTCTTGCATGGATGTTCACATAACACTTCCTTGCTTGCTAGTGAGTTGCAGCTGCTACCAAAATAAAGAAAGTTGCTAAAGAAACAAATGATTAACTATAAATAGCAGGAATGTCCAGAACACTTCAAGACTACTAAACTCATTTTCTTTGAACCAAAGAAAAGTATAAATAGGAATGCTGCACTGGCCTCAATGGTAATGGGAGGAGTAATCACTTTTTATTTAGTTCCTGTACTCTTACTATGAAAGGCAAAAGGGTATAATATACAGCATATCAACATATTAATGTTCTATATTCACTGTGGAAGTTTACAAACTCAGGGCTCATCATGGCTCCATTTAAGAGTCTGCAAAGAGATAAACCCGAGTCAAAAACTCTTAATACTGAACCAGATATCTATGGATTTCCTGAAAACCTTCAGATATCCATCACTTCTAATGTGTAAGGGTAAGAAGTTCCATAATCTACCTATCCTATGTGGAAAAAATTAGTTCATAACAGAAGCATTAGAATGAGAAAGATTTACAAAGACAGCTGTTCCTTGCAAGAGCTTTGTGTTGGGGGAAAAAAATACCCAGGGTAGCCACTAAAATTTCACTGTGACTGCATTTGAATATGTCATCTCAGTAACCTATACTGAATGGAAAACAGAACTAGATTCTTCAAGTGCCAACTGTATGAAAGGTGAGAAACTATCTTGTGCACATTTTTAGCAAATGTTTTAGTTTTTCAATTGAGATGAACTAAATTAGTAAAAACTGTCCTGATAGCAGATTTGTACAAAGTGATTAAAACCTTTTCATCTTTGCCTGAAACACTTTGCAGGATATCTGTTGTGTTATCTTTTTAACACCCTCTTTCAGATGTTCCTCAGATTTTAATTCAGGATCCATCATATTCCCCAAATCACTCACTTCAGTAGCTGATATAAGGGGTGGTTATCTAATGCACAGTTATAGCCAATATTCTTGCTACCAAAATGCATTACCATACATTTCTTAATGTTAAATTCATACCTCTTTCTTCTGGCCATTGTAAAAGGGTGTCCTAATAACCTTAAAATATACTTTGATCACTGATATTCATTACCATGCCCTCAATTTTAGTGATGTCATCAAATTTACTGAGCCATATTCAACCTGAGTTTGAAACCCACGCATATATTGGCTGAATAGTAATAGACACCTACTCCAATGGTTTTGTTCTTACAGAAACAGTTTTTAATCTCTCCTACTTCTCTAAGAGAAGGAAACAATTTTAATCCTTACTAAGCATTTCCTTTCTTTTAACCTGTTAGCCGCCCATGTAAAAATATAGGGATTTATTTCCAATTGCTGTATTACTCTTAATATCTCATTACAGGGCACAGTATCAAAAGCCTTTATGAAATCCAAATATATCATGGTTTTAAGTCATGGAGAGTACCCCAACAATGTAACGTTATAATGGCTTTCACATTAGAACAGCTACCACACAGGAAGGGAATAAAGGTGGAGAAGTGTGATAAGAGACCTTAGGACACAGGTGGACAGTAGTCACTCCTTTGATAATCACATCGCCACAGTAGTCAGGAAATCCTTCTACGTGGCACACCTCATCACAAAAGGTTTCTCATCCAGGAAAAAAGAGGTCATTGTTCCCCTCTACTCATCACTCATTAGACCCATTATAGAGTACAACGCCCCTTTTGGTATGTACCTCACAAGACATCTACAACAACTGGAAAGGCCACAGAAATACCTCACAAAGAGGATTACCAGCTTCAAACAGATGCCCTATGCAGACCGTGTCAAAAAACTCCAAAGATAGGAAATTCACCCCGGGGATCACTTCTGTGGCTCTGCTTGACAGGGGCACAGAAAAATAATTTTCTTGGGTGGCAAAAGCCAGGGTACCGTTTGGCTAGGCTTATATAGGCCCTAGGGCCAAAAGCCTAGTACCTACCTATGAGTCTCAGTCTATATAAAAACCAACCTTACATAAAGACTAGATAAAGTGTATGACCCACTGGAACTCACCATAAACAGAGTCTTGCACCATATCCTTGCAACCTATAGGTCTCTTTCCATGTCCCAGGAAACCTACACTATCTGTCTCAATGTACAGGTGTCCCTCACAGTTCAACCCAATACAATATTCATGGGGGATCTCAACTACCCATCTATAGACTGGCAATCCTACACCATTTCTAATGTCCAGGCCCAGCAGTTCCTAAATTTTGTTAATACCAACATCCTAGAAGAGTTGGCCCATTCTCCTACTAGGAGTACTAACATCCTTGACTTTGTACTCATGAACAATGTAGGCTGATGTTCCTCATCCAATGTAATGTCTCAGCTTGTTTGATGTAATCATACGGCAGTTTACTTGAAATAAAAAATAAATTGGGGAGCCAGCAAAACCAAAAACCTTTAGAAATTATTCCAAGGCTACCCTCTCTCTACAAAGTGGCTAAATTTCAAGCACCCCCAAAATCAGAAAACACCATAGCATGTGCTGAGCTATTTACAAAATCCCTGTACACCCATACTGACAGCTGTATAGACTGAGATGTGCCCACTCTTATTAGGAATAAGACAGACTCAAAAGACAAGTACCCTGGCGGAATCATAATGTCAATCGCTTATACAACAAAAGAAAACAAAACCTTGGCCAAGTGTAGGAGGAACAAAGCCATACATACTAAAAGACCACAAACAAACAGGCAGCTGAGAGGGCTAATTAATACCTCAAAGGCTAAATATGAAGAAGAAATAGCTTCTTGGGTGAAGGACAACCACAAAGATAGTCCAAAGGAAATTCCTCATACCATAATCTCTCAAACCATTAGTAGGGAACAGATCATCAATGCACTTTCCAAGGCCAAAAACACTGCATTGATGGGCCCTGATAACATCACGGGATGTTTAATAAGCAGCATGAAACATGATCTCTTTGGTCCACTTGAATCAATTTTCAACTGGAACTACAGTCAGGTGTTGTGCCCAAGGAATGAAAGATGGGTACAGTCATTCCCCTGCACAAAGGAGGTCCAATCACTGATCTTGGTAACTACAGACCCATAAGTCTTACCAGTCTCATATGTAAGGCCATGGAAAAAATCATCATGAACATGACAAATGAGGACATAGGTAACTTGTAAAAATGCAGGCCCCATCACAGTTTAGCTTTGTTAAAGGAAGGTCATGCCTATTAAATCTGGAGGACTTTTTTGAGAGAGTCACCAAGGATTGGATGAAGGTTAAAACTGCATGCAGCTTACCTTGCTCTGGCCAAGGCTTTTGATACAATACCCCACTCAGGCATTACAGACAAGCTCACTAATTTCGGTATAAACCCTTTTATCACCCGCTGGACAGCCAACGGGTTCATTAAAAGGACCCAGGAGATCAAAATAGGTGAGACCACCTCCACCAAAAGACCAACCACTAGCAGAGTTGCCCAGGGCTCAGACTGGGTCTGCTCCTTTTTGCATCTGTTTCTATGAAATGGAAGCAAATGCTGAAGATTTATGGCTGACAAAGTCTGCAGATGATTGCAAGCTGGAGGTTGTCTTCAGCTCCCCTGCTGTCAGACACTAGCGTTCTTCAAGAAGGTTCATTTCTGACTAACAAATGGTGCAAAGTCATGGTCTTAAACTCAATACTAAGAAATGCATAACTGTACCCTTTGAAAAGTCAACCATCCTGGCTAATTACCATGTTGATAATATACCCCCAAGAGTCGACCCAGTGGTCAGGGATCTGAGTACGTACATAGACAGTAGCCTTATTTTTGACCACCAAGTGGCCACAGTGGTGAGGAAATCCTTTTATGCTATGCATATAGGTCCAAATAGGTCATTATCCCACTGTACTCCGCCCTTATCAGACCAGTAATACAGTACAATACTCCCTTTGTTATGTACCTTACCACGCATATGCAACAACTAGAGTGACCTCAGAGATTCCTTACAAAAAGAATACAAGATGTAACAAATCTGCCTTATGCAGAGTGCATTAAAGCCCTTTTCCTCTACTCACTTTCCTACAGACTGCTGAGGGGCTTACAAGGCATCCACAAACCCCACACTTATGAATCTCCTGCATATTCGTTAAGTCAAAGAGTACCAGAAATTCAAGGTCTAGAGACTTGAATTTTGTCTGTAACTTAAACAGAACATGGTGGAGATATAGATAAGTGTCCCAGAGACTGCCCCTCATATGGAACAGGCTTCCTATCCATGTGAAGCTGAGTTCATCTATTACCCAGTTTAAGCGCAACTTAGACCAGTGGATGGGGAATAGGAAATGTATACCAGGCCTGGCACCCATGTTCCTTACGGACAGAGATAGCTTATAAATCCCTGGCCCTCAATGTCCTATTTGGATACATGACATCATTATTCTTTCAGGAAAACTTGGATAGGCTTAAAAAGCCCCCTCCAGGTCATTAGCCTAGTAACAATCTACGAATCACATCTGCTTCCATACCTAGGTCCAGGCTACTTTCTTGACTATAGTGAAAGCTAATCAATTCTGTGAAACAAGAGCATCCCACCAGAAAACCATGATGGAAAATGCTCAGCCCTGGTGAAGAATATGCCTAAACAGATGCCAGAGTGCTCATAACATTTTCTCAAAATACAGGTTAGACTAAGGACCTATAAGTGCCAACCACAGTGTGAGACTGACCCTTGGGTATAGGCACCACTACTGCTTCTTCCCAACATCTGCCAAGGTTCTTTGGTAGAAGTCAATAATTCAATTAATCATAGTGACAGTTTGTCTAACATACCCTTCAAAAAGAAACCATCCAGTCCATCACAGCCAGCTCTTGAATTTCCCATGATGTCACTTGGGTTACAACGTCAAAGGATATTACTGGGCATTCTCTGTTCACCACATTACTCAGTAATATTACAAAGCCAGTGCCTAGTTGGCTGTCAAAAAAGAAAATAGCAAAAACATTCACCTGTACATCTGGATCAGCAATAGGATCATTATCTCCTATTAACATAATAATGAAAAATAGCATCTTTCCCACAGAATCTTAAATGCTTAACCAATGCCTTTCTGTTGTTCCTAGTACTTTCAGCAAACTTGACTTTTTTTTCAAATTCTTCCTTAACTCATCCTTGATTTTTTTTCTTTCCATTCTCTCATATTTTCTTTGCTTTTACTCTTATACATATTTTATACATGGTACAATACAATACTCATAGCTTGTGTTCTTTTTTTACTTCTGCTTTTACATTTTTTTTTTCATTTTCCTTATTATACTAATATCCCCCTTTACTATTTTACTTAAATATGCAGATCCCTCCTCCCTTGTAAATATATCTTCTTAAACAGTAATGATTTATTTTATATATTTCCTATATATTCTTCTCTAAATTCTCCAATACATTTCTATACATCTTTCCTTTCTTCACTTTCTCTTCCTTTCTTACATTATCTCGTCACTGAAGAAAAACACTTTTTATACTTCTTTTTAAATTCAATACACCATTCAATCCAATTTTTACAAAAGTTCTTCACGGTTATATGATCGGTCCATAACTGCAATGCCTCCCGCTCTCCAAATTCATTCCATAATTTCTCATTTATTCTTTTTATTCCATTTTCTGATTTAATATTCTCCCGTTCTTCCATCACCTCTATCCATATTGGGAAATGATCCAAAATACCTGTCTCTACTCTTATCACCATCTGCTACACCCAAACCTTTTGACAGTACAAAATAGTTAATTTCAAATTCAGCTGTTCCTCTTCTGTAAGTCCATACCACATTTTTGTCTCTTCTTATATTTTTTAACATTTTCCTTTTTCTTTTTACATTTTCCTTACAATAATAATTTACATGTCAACCTCCTCATAATTTAACATGTGATGAAACAGATTTTCTCTCTTTCTTTGCCTTATATATGTATATAATGCTATAATTCTATAAACATATTCTCTCCACCTCACATCCACAACAGTTAACCTTCACATCCTTATCTAATGTTTTTACTGTTTTCTTACAGAAAACCATCACTCCAGAATAGCACTCAATTCCTAAATTCCATATTATATTTTTACCCCTCAATTTTTCTGTTTGCAATCTTTCTTCACTTGTCAGGAATCTTACATCCTATATAAAAATAATACCTACATCACATTTAGCGCACCATTCCAGTATCCCTATCCTTCTTACAGTATTACTAATACTATTCACATTTACTTTCCCCTCTATTGAAGTTTAAGGGAAGTATTTTGCATTTTTGTTTTCTTATTTTTTCTTTCCCCAATTGGCTATTTTTCTGAAAAATAATTTTAAACTTAGAATTAGATTTTTCTCTATTTTTATTAATAGAAATGCATCTAAAACTATTCCTTACCTTTCTTTTTAATCTTTGGTGATGTATTTTTGAATCTTCTTTTCCTCGTCCTTACCCTAACACCTATCAAATTTCTTTTCCTAACATCCTTTACACTCCCTTCACAAACATCTGACTTATCACTTTCAATTTCTTCTTCATTTTCAACAGTCTCAGAAGTTACCTTCATCCTCCTGTAAAAATCGTTTTAATCTAAGTCATCTTTTATTACTTCATCCTCTTTTTCATGAACACCTTTCCCCTACTTCCTCATTATTTTCAGATATTATAATACTTTCATCATCCTGCTCAACATTATATTGCTTATTCTGTTTTACAATCAAAATTGTCCTTCACTTTTACATATTCTACAAACTTTTTACACTTATTCATCATATGACTTTTCCCTACATAAATTACATCTTATTCTTTTACACTCATTTATCGGGTGATTGAAATCCCTACCAAAATAAACAAGTTCTCTGCTGTTCCATATACCTAATTGTTCCTCTATTACCATCTATATATATGACACTTAGTAAATGCTTTACCTCATCTTTTTCATATTTTAAAATAATATCCACTTCCCACCCACCTTTCACAATATCAGAAACTGAATAACACATAAAAGAAAAATAATGTTAACATCTTTTAACTCAATTTCAAAAGTGTGAAATTAAAAAAAAAAAACTTTTTTTTTAATCCAGTTCCTTGTTTGGAAAATATAAATTCATTGCTCCATTGCCATTGCTCCAGTGTTTGATGGGGGTAATCATTAAAGTTGGAGCACAGAGTTAAAGCTGTGAGCTGTTGTTGTACAGGGTTGGATTCTTTCCATCCTCATGTGCCTGCTGTGTGACCTTGAGCAAGTCATTTAACCAGACATTGCTCCTGCATGCCCCTGAAAAGGGACTGTGTGTCCAGTGGGTCTACCTAGCTAACAAATGGGTGCTACTGTTGCTATTATTATTGTTGTTGTTATCCAGATGAATCCTTTTACCAAGCTATGGAACAATAGGGGTAGACCAGGCTGCTGGCAACGTCTCTTCTTTCTGCCTGAAGGAATGAAAATGAAAAATTGCCAGAAAAGGCTTTGAGTGTGAAAATGACTTAGGCACTAGGAGTCAGGGCATTTTTTTAAGTTTCTTCACATGATCTAACTTCAGCATTACTTGAAGCCAATCTACAAGGAGTTTTACCAGACTTTTGCCTTTGCGTCCTTCCTAACACTCGAAAATGCACATATTATTTCTCCAAAATGTATTTACTTCATAAACTATTTGACTTAATATTTGTGTATAAGTATTGGTGCTGGCAGCATAAGGTTTTTAGTTGTGTTTACACAGCCCGGTTAACAACAAGGGCTTGCATCGATAGAAGTCTGCATTTCTGTTTTTATTTAACTGTTTCTGTGGTCGTGGTCTAAATTTGTGTATAATCCAGCAGAAACGTAACATGCATCTCCATTTTCTACAATCAAGAATCTTTGTCAACCAAAGTAACCTAGTGACACCAGGAGCACTACTGAATTTCTGCTATAAATGATTTCAGTTTGGAGATCTGTAACTAAACGAAACACTGAATGGAGTGGCCAGGTGGGTGATAACTGGAATGGACTTTTCCCCAGTACTTATCTAAATCTGCTTTAGCTTTGGGATTGTGATTCTTGTATAAGGATGGAGAGAACTCACAAATTCCAGTGGTAGTGAAAATATTACTTTATTCCTTTACTTTATTAGCCAAAGCTACAGACAGAAGCATTCTCGAATATAGACATCAGAACTATAAACTCCCAGAGGAAGCTTTCAATTAAATGGTTGCGTTATTTACAAGAAAGTAATTTACAACAAAAGTGGAGACTCAAGTGAAATGTTTTTTTTTTTTTTGGTGGGGGGGGCTTGTGTTGCATCAGCGATGCATTTATTATTATAGTGTTCTGTCTAGAAGTGAAAGAGCTACAGCTTAATCAATCTCAGAAGAACAGATGTGACTACTTAAAATAAGAGTAATTTTAGCACCAGGTTTAGTTCTTGTAAGATTTTGTCATTCATTCAAGAAAAAGTACAGTTTTGTACCTACCATAAATGTAGATGTTCGAGTGTTCACACTGCTGCAGTCATCACACTTGGGTTATCCTGCTGTCAGGCGGCCCTGCAGTCGGCCAGAGTTCCAAAGTCTTGGTCCGGTGTCGGTTGCTGTCGCTTCTTTCCTGACGTCAGTGCGCCAGGGGTATATAAGAGGCATCCAACGCCATTTTCTTCAGTTTTTCTTGCCCCAGATGTCAGGTGCCCCCAAGTAGGTAGGCAATACATATTGCTAATTAAACATAAAAGGAATACCTTCAGTTACAAGCAAATACACCACAAAGGTTGTACAAGATAGAAAGGTATAGAAAAGTTCAGCTAGGTCAGAGGGGATGGAGGGAGGGTAACCTGGACTGCAGCAGTGTGAACACTCGAACATCTACATTTATGGTAGGTACAAAACTGTACTATGTTCATCGTGTTACACTGCTGCAGTCATCACACTTGGGTTGAATCCCAAAGCTAAGGATGGGCGGTGGAACTAAACAGGGTTTGGAGAAGCTAGTAGGCCCTGCATTACTGCAGTGGCAAAGCCAGCCCTGGTTTTAGAGTAGAGAGGTAAGTGATAGTGCTTGGTGAAGGTGTGCACTGAACTCCAAGTGGCAGCCTCCAAAATATCCTTGATTGGTACCCCTCTGAGAAAGGCTGTTGATGTAGCTGGTGGAATGGGACCTATGCTAGCAGGTACAGGTTTCCCATGATGTGTGTAGCAGAAACGGATGCAATGTCCTATCCATTTTGAAATGGTCTGTTTTGAGATAGCTTTTCCTTGTGATCCTGCAGCATAGGATACAAAGAGCTGGTCAGATTTTCTGAAAGCCTTAGTTTTATCCAAGTAGTAATGTAATTGCCTGTGAATGTCCAAAGAGTGTAGGAGCCTTTCTCCTTTGTTCTGGGGGTTTGGGAAAAAAGGTGGGCAAATGAATGGTTTGGTTTAGGGCCACACTGGATACCACCTTTGGCATAAAGGAAGGGTTAGTTCGTAGAGCGACTCTGTCTTGATGAAAAATGATGAAAGGCTCCACTGCCATTAGGGCCTGTAGCTCTGAGACTCTTCGTGCTGAAGTTATTGCTAGCAGCAGGGCAGTTTTCCATGATAGAAACTGTAAATCAGCTGTAAAAAGCTGGTTCAAAGGGCGGCAGTGTAAGCTTTTCCAGAACAAAGTTGAGATCCCAAGTTGGTGTTGGTGCTCTCCGGGGTGGTCTTATGTTCTTAGCCACTCTGAGGTACTGTCTTAGTAGTGGATGTGAAAATATAGGAGGATCCGTGTTGTAGTGAGCTGAAATCGCTGAGGCATGGATCTTAATAGAAGAAAAAGAAAGTCCTTTGTGCAACATCTCAGTTAAATATTGTAGAATCTGAGGAGTATTTGGAACAAGGGGATTTTGGCCTTTATTCCAGGCGCAAAATCTTTTCCATTTGTCTGAATAGGTTTTCCTGGTGCTGGGCCTCCTGGCCTCCAGAATGACATCCTTAACAGCTTTAGAGAGAAGTGTTGACTGCTTGCTTAGGTAATTTTCCATGCAGCCAGATTTAAAGTCTTGAGCTGGCTGTGTACAATCTGATTGTTTTACTGAGTGAGCAGGTGAGGAATTTGAGGCAAAATCCATGGTGGGCCTTGAGCCATGTTCCTACATATTGGATACCAGTGTTGGTGTGGCCAGTCTGGAGCAATGAGTATCATTTGTGGCCTTTCTAATCTGGCTTTCAGCAGCACCTTTGCTAGAAGAGGCAGTGGAGGAAAGTCATACACTGTTAATGTTTTCCAACTGAATGAGAGGGCATCCACTTTCCAAGCTTGTGGGTAGTATGTCCTTGTGTAAAATTTCAGAAGTTGGTAGTTCTGGGGGTTGGCAAGCAGATCTATGTCTGGGCTCCCCCATTTTTGAGTTATCATTGCGAATACTTGTGGATCTAGTTTCCACTCGTGAGGATCCATGATGTATCTGCTTAGATCATCTGCCAATGTGTTTTTCTTTCCTGGCAGGAATTGTGCTTGTAGTTGAACTTGGTAGGTCAGTGCTGTGTTACACAAGGTCATTGCTTGCCTGCATAGGGAGTAGGAATGTGTGCTCCCTTGCTTGTTTATGTATCACATTACTGTGGTGTTGTCTGTCTTTATTAGGAGTTTGTGCAGCTAGCATCTCTTTTTGATTGATATGCAGATGCCTTTGACCTGTAGACCATTTGCCCTGAATGCACTGTCCTGCCATGTGTGCTCCCCAGGCATAATCCGATGCATCTGTTGTTATAATTTGCCTGGCTGTGGGTAAGATAAAAGGCTGACCCTTGTTGAGGTGACATGCCTGAGCCCACCATAGAAACTCCTGTTGAAGGCAGGGAATGAGTGGTATTATTGTTTCCAAGATGTGTCTGTGTTGAGTCCATACGCTTTTCAGGTACCATTGTAATTTCCTCATATGCAATTTTGCAAATGGTATTAGTAGCATGCAAGATGCCATGAATCCCAAGGCCTGCAGAATTTTTCTTGCAGGGAGTTGGGTCTTTGCTGCCATCATTTTGAAGTACTGAGTCAGTTGTTCTTGTTTGTCTGGCATGAGATAAGCCATCTGGGCCGTTGAATTTAAGCTGGCACTCGGGAATATTATGTCTTGTGAGGGCACTAGTTTTGATTTCTTTTCATTTACTGTGTACCCTAGGCAACTTAATAGGTGTTTGACAAATGCCAGATGCTTTAAAAGAATGTCCTTGCTTTCTGCTTGAATAAGGCAGTCGTCCAGGTATGGATATATTTGAATTCCTCTTTGTCTGCAGTATGCAATTACTGGTGCCAGGCATTTTGTGAAGACCCTGGGCGCAGTAGATAAGTCAAAGGGCAGTGCAGAGAATTGATAATGGGTACCGGTTGAATGGCTCTCATGTCCATGAGAGCTGTAATTTGTTTTTGAGCCTCTGCCCATTGATTTGGTGGCAGGTTTGGCATGCCTTTTATCCTTGGTAAAGTGTGAAAGTGGAATCTGTATCCTTGTGAGACAATATTTAGGACCCATTTGTCTTTTGTGATGATGTGCCAGTTGTCTGCAAAAAGTGCTAATTTTCCTCCCAAGGGAACTGCCAAGAGGGATTTTCTTGGCAGTCTGAGGGGCAAGTTGTTGTGTTTGTCTTCTGATAGCTTGGGACCTGTCTTCTCCTCCTTTCTGGGTTATGGTACCCCATTGTCGAGGCTTGTAAGGGCCTTGTGACTGACCTCTGCCCCTTGGGCGTCTGTATTTGCCCCTCTGTGGTCTGTCAGAAGCTGGAAAGGACCGTTTTTTTGTTGGCCAATTTCTGCTGAAATGAGGGGGTTGAACCTGTAAAAAATCCTTGATAGATCTGCATAGATTTTGCCTTATCCTCCATTTTCTTTAAAACCTCTTCTGCTTTTACACCAAATAAAACATCTTGTTGTAAAGGTGCATCCAATAACTTTGCTTTAACATGATCAGGTAAGGTTTGTTCTTTTAACCAAGCATGCCTGCGTATGATAGACCCTGTCACTACTGCTCTACAGGAAGCCACCAATTAATCAAATCCACATTTCAAAGTATGTTTTCCCACTTGTTCAGCTGCATGCAAAAAATCTTGCATTTCCTTGAAATCAAGCTGCTCTGAATGTGTGATAATTTTTTGTTTTAATTGAGACATCAGGTATTGCTGATATTTCAGCATGTGAAACTGGCAATTTAAGGCCCTCATAGCTAGAGTAGCTGAGGTATATACTTTCTTTCCCCATCTGTCTAGTGCTCTGGAATCCCTTTCAGAGGGTACAGGATTTTTAGCAATAGAGGCCTTAACCCCTTTGGGTCCCTGGGAAATGGTTTCTGGGTCAGCAACAGGGCTTTTATATAGGAATTTATGTGAGTCAGGGACTCTGTAGTATCTGTCTGGTTTGGCTGGTGCAGGAGGTAGAGAATCTGGGTTAAGGCTAGATTCTGAATAAACATCATCCACAATGTCTAACACGGGTGGGATAGCAAGTGGTCTGTGCTGGGGTAGTAAAAGGAACTCTCGGAGCCTTTTCTTAGAATCAGAGTAATCCTGGCCTTCCCAGTGGAAATGTTCCCTCATGGTATGTAAAGTTTCCCCAAAAGAGTAGTCTTCTGGGGGAGATGCTGAGGGAATACACTCTTCAGCATCAGAGTCTTCATAAGAGGGAAAAGAGTATTCCTGCTCCTCAGAAGAATCTGAGGAAATTGAAACCTGGTCAGAGGAAGCGTAATCCTCCCCTTGTCGTGGCCTTTTATCAGGAGGGGGATGGGAACCCCTGATTAGGGTAATTAAATCTTCAGCCATCTTAAGCATCTGTTTCTTAGGCATGGGGTCTTGTACTGGAAACTGCTGTACAGTCTTTTTCGCTTTTAAATGAGTTTTCAGCTTTGCATAGGATTTAATGGTGAGTGTGGTCGGTCTGAAGACACCTTCTGCAACTGAAGGCGTTTCAACTGCACCGGAATCTCCTTCAGCTCTGGAGTCGGAAGGGGCTAAAGATGAAGGCTGTGGAGGCCTAGTAATCTCCGCTTGGGAATCGGAATCCGTCTGAGGTTCTAAATCAGCGGTCATCAGGGGCTGTGTAGGAGCCTCACTGAAAACCAGAGAACTGGCGACTGGCCCAGCAGAGGCCTTGGAATTTGGTTTGGGTCTCGGCTGCCTGTCCTTATCCTTGTGTTTTTTATGCATTCCGGTCGTCGGTTGCTCCGACGGCATGGTATAATTAAATTTCCTAGCAAAGTAATGTCGGGCGAAATCAAACTGACGTTTAATAGTTTGTTTATTAAACCTAGCACAAAACCGACAACCTGTGACGTCATGGTCTGAGCCTAGGCAAGGAATACAATAAGAATGAAAGTCCTTATGAGGTATTTGCTTCCCACAAGAAATGCAATTGTTAACTTTTTCTGACATCGGACTGAGGCAAGAAAAGGTTCCCCAACGGGGTACTTAGTTTTATTGAAGACGTCTGAAATTCGATTTGAAAATCTCAGGAGTCGGCCGACCGGCACTTGCGAACTGCTTCTGCTTCGGGCACCGTGCGGCAAGAAAGACTGAAGAAAATGGCATTGGATACCTCTTATATACTTCTGGCGCACTGACGTCAGGAAAGAAGCGACAGCAACCGACGCCGGACCAAGACTTTGGAACTCTGGCCGACTGCGGGACCACCTGACGGCAGGATAACCCAAGTGTGATGACTGCAGCAGTGTAACACGATGAACATCTTGATGGTTATCCAGAAGTGTGGCTTGTCTTTTTTTTTAATTACTTGGCTTAGTCTGTCTGATAAACGTTTTCGCTGACATGCCAGGAAAAGGAATTGTAAAGGGCTTTGAAGGATTCTGAGTCTTTTGCTCAAAATAATACCTTGTAAATTTTCAATAATCATCCATGGTGCAAAGAAGGTAGAGACTTTGAGTTTTTCTGGGTAATATCTAAACTGGAGTGGAAGTAACATTTTCAGAACATGGAGTAATGTTTCAATTCAGTTTTCCTGTGGAAAGTGCAGGGTTCCAAACCACGGCAACAAGGTCAGAGGGAAGCAATGAATAATTATTATATTTGAATGAGTGAGTGTTTTATGACTCCACCATGAGATTATTTTTGTGCATTGCAGAATACTAAATCAAGACAAGACAGTAACTACTGAAGAAAGAGTTCACTCAATGTCAGAAAAATTTAACCTGTCAAATACATTAAAAATGCAGTCAAAAATGGTATCCCTACCAGCATTGGTTAAGGAGGCTGACAATTTATATGAGAAAGTGTCTAAGGATATTGTGAATTGGAGAAGGTAAACAAGGCGCAGTAAAAAAAATCACTATTCCGATGTTAAGCATTAAGTCAAGGGTGTTCATGACAATGGAAGACTTTGGGAGAAGTGGATGTAAACCAGGACAACCATAAGTTTGAGTTTATCCTCAATAACGCAGTTTCAAATTAGCAGGTTTAAGTCAGCATTACTAGCACTGGAGAATAAATACATATGCTGGTAAGGAATACATTTGCTTATGCATAAGTGCACTCCATAGCCTAGGTGTTTTCCAGATCACTGAATTTGCAGTGTGCGTTATTACTTTCAGATAGGGGCAGGAACTAAGTCATCTGCTTTCAAATATGACTCCACAATTTCTATTGTTAGGGGGTTAAGTTACTAAAGTCACAATTGGAAATAGGGGAATGTTCTTGCATGAAATGCATTAATACAAAATTCTGCATGTTTTACGCCATTTGGGCTGGGGTTAGAAGAAGTGAATGTGAAAGAATGCATAACTGGAGCTTTAAACTTGTTGATGTTGCATCAAGTTTTCCTTGATATAGTATTGTTAATGCAGAATGAATAGAGAAGGGCAAGATAGTAAAAGGCTTTGAGAAGTGAATTAAAGTGTGCATTCAGAATGGAAAGAGTGAAAATGAGTGTACTGCTATGAAAAACACTTTTAGGATGAGGAGGGAGATGGGGTCAGACAAGTGCTGTATAACACAGGGTATTTGTTACTTGTTAGTGATAAAAGGTTAAAGACAAGGCAAAACTTACTTTAAACACATTGCCAAATAAGCAGCAGCAAACCCTGTAGTTACAGAAGGCCTCCTCCTTAACTCCTGACAACAGTTCTGAATTTACTATACATTACCAGTGAGTACAGCTGTATATGTACATACAATTTATGTTAAGGTTCAAAAAAGAAAAACAAAAAAGAAAGAAAAATTGTCACACAACAACACATCCGACAGCAAAAATGTTTTTACACAGGGGGGGGGGGGTGCTGAGAACAGCAGCTCCCTTGTTAATTTCTCCAAATCTTTTGGGTTTCTAATATTGTTACGGGAATGGACCCCATTCCTAAGTCAAAGTGTGATTACAGTTCATGAAATTAGTATTGTTTCATGACTCCTTCTGCAATTTGTATGTGGTTACATGGATTGGTAACATATCTAAATATGATTGTAAATTCTTTTTCATAAGACCCGTTGCTCCAACTACTATTGGAACTGTCTGGTATCTTTCTTCCGCATTGCTCTTGTTTCTGTCCAGATATTTTATGACTTTGTCTCTCTCTGTACGCACGACTCTGTAGTCACTGGATGTAGCAACTTCAATAATCAATGCTACTTTTGTCTTCTTTTCTTGGACCATTATATCTGGTTTTCTAGCATCTACCTTTTGAATTGTTGGTAATGGGTGATCCCATGTGATATAAACTTCATCATTTTTTAATGATGCTTTGTGGCTCATGTTTCCAGTGTTTTTCAGCCACTTCACTACCATAACGTTTGCACAATCCCCAGTGCAACAGTCATGCCACATTATTATGCCCTTCAGTATACAGCCCTAGCTGGAAGAAGGGCTTATTTACAGTTAAGATAAGAGGTTGCCCACAATCTTAGTTATTAAGCGTCAGTCACTGTCGCCATTTTTTTCAGAAATTATTTATAATCTGTAGGTATGCATTTATTTTAACTAATAAAAGTTACCCACAATGTCCTGTAGTTATTTATATTCTGGGATGAGTGTCAGTAAACAAGAGAAATGGTGACCATTTCTAGGGCTTCTTTGTCAATTACTAACTGTCAACTGACAATTACTGGAAGACATAATGTGCGCAGACACTGGTATGGGGTGTTTAAAGTTAGTTATGCCAAAATCAACAGATTAAGTCCAAGTTAGATTTCATTTCAAAAGTACAATGAATGCTTTTGTGAAAGTGAAAACTCACTGTTTTGGGGTAAAATGTTGAGAAATAACAGTAAGGTTATCAGGTTAAACGATGATAAAGCAAGAGAACGTGTAATGAACGGTGATAACAAGTGAAGGATAAAAGGAACAATGAACAAGTAAGTAAGAAGAAAAATGTGGAGAAGCAGCTATGTATGACTTGACTACTGTCACTATCAGAGTACTTAGACAGAGCAATAACTCTCACCTGTCACTAATCTGTAAGTCAGAGAGCAGAAATGTATTTGAATCTAATTTAGAATTTCCTATGATCAGTTCACATAGTAATTCAGTCAGTACATACAGTATTTAGGGACTTCCAAGATGGCTGCACATTGAGTAACAGCTTGACTCTAGCTCTCCCAGTGTGAAAGCAGAAACTCATCAGACAAATCCAGTGGACTTATACTTCTGGGTAAATTTCAGTAATCGACTAGTAAGTGCACTGTCTGGATACCAGGAAAAAAGAAACACAGAGCACCTGAAAGAAAATAGCTACAACAGGTGAGGAAAAAACACTGACTGGAAAGAGTACTGCAGTTGTTCAGCAAAATGCAGTGCAAGCTCCAGACATGACTTCCAGTAACCTAGAGGCAAATATAAGATAACTGCACACAGGCCTGATTAAAATAAATGAAACACTGATGGAGTATATAAACCCAAATAACAAAAGGCTGGAAAAATGGAAGAAGCTTTAAACATATATTCAGATGAGGTGATAAAACTACAAAAATCAGAGGTCAAAATGAAGAAAAGGCTGACTGAATATGAGACAAATCAAGAAGAAATGTTTCAGAAATTAATAGAATAAGAGGACAGAGCATGTAGGGAAAACCTGAGATTTACTGCTTTACCAAAGAAGCAGGAAGGAACAGTTAGTATTAATTTCATGAAAACATGAATAGGCAACTGGACTGGTATTCCATAGTATGAGTTGTTAATGGAAAAGGCATGTCATGTGTATCCTCCAAAAATGGCTATGAGAAAGCAACCTAGACCTTTAATAGTAAATTTGCTAAGTCGCTAGATTTTGCACTGATGTACGCTGAATGATTATACATGTTGCTACCTATGTCTGTAATATGTTTATAAATGCAACGCCATTCCAGAGGATATGCTTTTTTAGATGGCAAATATAAAGTTTTTTAACATTTATTTTAAGTATAGGCATATTTACATATATGGATTTTTCTACATGTGCTATTTATATATAGGTCTATAGATAAATAGATGACAGATATATTAGAAGAGAAATTGTGCCTTACACCCATATTTATATCTACGACAGTTTTAAATATACATATGAATAAGCACTGCATCAAAGGAATGAATACTCACTATATAATCACATGATGCTATTCAAATATACTAATGAAATAATGAAGCGTGATTGGCTATGAAATAATTGTGATGAGATATTTAAGAGATAGTTGATGCTATGTGTTCTTAACAGTCTAATGAAGCATTCAGGTAGAATGTGAAGGCGCTTACTGAGAATGCGTTGTTTTTGTTTTATTGTATGTTACTTAAATAAACGGTCTACTTCTTATTGTCGTGGTGTGGCCTCCATCAACTTTGCTTTTGGATCACTAAAGCAATAGCTGCTGGATAAGATCTGAGAAGAGCATATACAGAAAAAAAAAAGACTGAGGCAGTTTATAAAGTTTATCTGACTTCTTGGGGGCAGGAGGCTGGCTGCCTGAAGAATTGCAGGCTGTGACAAAATCATCCTTCTAACCAGGAAGAACATAAGGAGTAGGAGTAGGTTCTAGAAATTCCAGTTTTAACAAATTATAACACTTCCTGAGGGAATGAGAAACATCATGTTTTCCCCACTGAAACAACTGATTTGTTCTACAAATAGCTTCAGAGAAAGAGAATCTTTCAGAATTACTGTCTGAAGCTACTAACTACAGAATGTGAATCAGAATTAAGTGGAGATGATATATAAGCTATGCTTTCGCAACCATGTTGAGGTTCAAAGTCTTTAATCTCTTCAAAAAATGAAGAATCCATTTTTCCTCATACAAGAAACGACTATACAAGAAGGGTCAAGGGCCTGCACTAAACCTTGAGCTAAGACAAATTACTCCTGTCCAGGGAAACTGAGACAGCAGAAAACATGCTTTCTTTTTGGCAGCAACAGACTGCCCATTGATGGGCACAGCTTTCTGGCTAAGCAGAATTGCATTCCTTGCCTCTTTTCCCATGACGGACAAATGTGGCTCTCTCTTACCTTCTAAGGGCACTCCAACAACCACATAGGACAACTCTAACCTCTGGTCCATGGTGGCTGTAGGGAGTATACTTGTGGGACCCAAGGAGAAGCAGTGACCAAGGAACCACCTTTGGCCACAGCAGAGTCACCCACCTACAGCTGAGGCATTTTAGCAGCCTGCTACGGTGGCAAAAACTGTTTTTTTTTTTTTTTTTTTTTTTTTGTGGTGGCAAAAAAAAAAAAGTAACTTTTCCCAAATTAAAACACAGTAAAAAGTACCCAAAACACTTACCCTGTCCCCAAAAGTGAAATTTATTTTTGCCATAGAAAAATAGTTACAATTAAATTTTAACAACTTTTTATCATAAAAGTAAAAAAGTAATGCTCCCATTAAAAAGTAAACAAAAGTCACATAAAAGTGAATAAAAAAATCCTAGCTAAAAGATTTAAGTTTGACAGAAAAAGTAAATTTTCTGTCACAAAAAGTAAACTGGAAGTCCCAAAGGGAAACTGTCTGACTAGCAACAAAACAGTATTAGCTGACTGTTGATCCTCAAAAGCCCTCTTTTTGGCACCATGAAAGCTATGAAGGGCTTCCCTCTCAAACCTGCCTTTTTGTCAACATAGCTCAAGCTGACTAATGGTTTGGGCATGATGCAAGTGCTCTGAAGGCCTTGGAAGCTGGCTAGATGTTGAATCCTTGGCAGCATTCAAGCTATACAGCTAAGGCTACTGCATCAGTGATCAAATGAAGAACATCAATAGGTACTTTACATGCAGCAGGAATTGCTGGCACTGTTTCTGGTGATAACTTGGTATGATAGTCTATATCCAAGCATCCTAGAATGTCAAATAAATTTCTGCAACTCTATGGACAGAACTCTTAGACTTTACTTTTTTTCAGTGCTCTGTATTTAATGCCTTTGTACTAGTAATGAAGTACTCACTACACTTTTCTGAATTATATTATATTATATTACATTTGCTTGATGCAGAAGGAGAAAATGACTCCATCAAATCTGCCTTTTTAAATGCATTAATATTTTGCATTCCCACCTTCCCTACCTTCTCCCGTACCCTTTTTCACATGTTCCATATCCTCTTAAATACACTGCTTTTCTCTCTCTCTCTCTTTCATAGGTTTATAACTACTTACTAGGCTACAGATTTTAGAGGATTTTAAGAAACATAGCCTTACATTTCCCTGGTAATTATAAGCCTTTATATTTTGCATTCAAATTACCCAGAGGTGGGCAGAACAAGAAAATGATGGGACATTTACTTGATGCCTCTATCCATGAGAGATATGGGTACTAGATAATGAGTGAGTCTGCAGTTTCCCATATATTTGTCCAAATTACAATTGAATAGAGTAAGACAAATGTTGCTTTATATGGAGAGGAAGAAGGTACATAGAGGAGGTATTCTCTGTGGTACATACGTTCTATTTATGTTGCAAAAGAGATTTAGATCCCATGAGAGGGTATTCACATTACCATTGAAATTGCAAATGTGTAAAATGCCTGAAAGGGTCTGATAATGATCATGATGACACATGAGGTAGACGTCACCTCTTAGTAGTCTGTATGATACAAAGAAGAGGGACAGGGCATTGGGATTGGTCGGCATAGTGTTTATGATTTAGGTCCCTGACTTTTTAGTGAAAAGCATTACCGTCACTCCAACTATAACAAATGTTTGGACAGTTAGATACCAAATGACACATTATACTCAATGATTGGCCTGATGAGAGCCAAGTACAGTGGAATGATTACATCTCTGAACCTGGACACAACACCATTAAATAGAAGGTGTACAACGAAAAAGGATTTCCTTATGATAGTGGAGATCCTAGACCCCTGACTATGGGATCAGGGATCAGCTTTCACAGAAGTGCTGCCAATGTGATAGTTACATAGAAGGATAGTTCTTCTATCACACTTTCCAGCAGCCCATTCTATGGGTCCACAAGCTGCTCTGTGAAAAAGTACTTTGGGATACCCAGGAAGCAGACAGTTCTTACAGTCTGAATACATTACATGTTTGCTTGATGGGAGAAGGAGACCATTTCCTAACTCCATGACATGATCTTTTGCACTAATAATACTTCCTCCCTGGCCCTTCTGATTTTAAGTGAGAAGGCTAGCTTCTCAAGCATCTGGTCCTTTTTCTTCCCCTCTATCCCACAGAATGTTCTGATACTTTTATATGTTACAGGCTTTATCTGCTGTTTGTGGGCTTGTTCTCCTGACTTTTTTCTGATACTTTCCACTGAATTCATTCCACTAGCCTTTTCCTTACATGGGTAGTTTGACCAAGGCAAAGTTGAGAGAAATTATGACCTCTTTATTTCCAGAGTCTACCCTGAGGATAAACTCCAGCATTTTGTTTGCTGCTGCTACTACCCTTTCACTCTGGTCCTGGTGACTCAATTCAGCTGCAATCAACACAAATATCATCTTACTGATGTAAGCAATTTATCTAAACAATTCTGAAATCACTGTTTTATTTCTTTCTTTTAAACAGTGAAACTGGTATTTTAAAGACAGTATCAGACAGTTACTGAATTACTTCTGCCTTTGCATTTCTCAGACATTAGAGATAGATGTGCTCTCACACTGTTGTAGTTCTCCAATACACAATGCATCCTTTGACTGCAGACTGTAGACTGTCAGCCTGCCTTGCAAAACTGCCTACATTTCCTATATGCTTTTAATCATGCCCACAGTCACTTAAGCATACTTCACCAAAATATTTGGTTGCTTTTACTGCGTTTTCAAAGCTAAAACTGAAACAGCAGTTAGTATGTGTTACGTTTTGTACACATAGCCTAACTACATCTCTCTCGATAACTAGTTTGTGCTCAGAAATGACAGATGCATAAATGCAGATTTACTTAGCTTACAGTTTAGTGACAACAATTTAAATATAAACTCAGATATTACTATATTACACATTTTTTTTCAATTTTCTATTCTGAATACAACCATTTTGCTATCTATTCACAGTTTCTCTTTCTATGCTTCCTGAAAACACTGCCCTCACTCTCATCTTAGCTGCCAGACATTCTGTTAAACACAAATTTTATGAATTATTTGATTTGACATTTAGTTTGCACAGCATCACAAATTGTATTTAGGTCACAGGTAGTTACTAGTCATGCAGTCCAGCAGACTACTGAGGAGTCCAGTTCACTTAAGCCAGATCACAAGCTAGTTAAGTGATATTGAGAGTCACACAATAAGCAACTGAAGGATGAATGAATCAAATCCTGGACTACAGGAAGCAGCTTTTAACAGCCTTACTCATCTGTGCTAACTGCCAGAATACTATACTCATGAGAATTAGTTTGTTTTGTTCCACAACATTAACAATTAGCTTGTTGCACTTTCTTACATTTTAAACAATATCTAGCAAAATGTTTGCTGCCTCAGCACATTCTACAGATCTTAATTTCAGCTTTATATTGCTCTTTTTTGTGCTTGTAGTCACAGCTTTACATGGGTGATGCTTCCTACCTGCTTGTTTTTTGCATTTATTTCTACAGTACAGTCGATTATCCGAACGTTGATTATCAGAAACGTCAATTATCAGAACTAGCCTTCCAAAGTTTTCAAGTAGGAAAAATCATAAAGTCAGAATATGTAAACATTATACATATTTGCCTGAGCATATTTTTTGAGCTTGTAAACAGCTCGTGTGTGAAAATTATTCTTTATTGTCCATTGGAATCGGTGAATGGTTGAAAAGTGTATTCCTGCGTGCAGAAAAAAACATGGTTTTAGATGTTTTTTTATCTGGTTCAATTATATGTTTTGATTATCCAAAAAATGTGATTATCCAAACTACCCTAGGTACCAATTAGTTTAGATAATCAACTCTCTACTGTATTATTTTTCCAGTTTAAAGGCACCTGCTTGTTTTTTTGCATTTATTTCTATTATTTTTCCAGTTTCAAGGCTATACTTTTTACTTTACTGCATTCACAGTCTCAAAAATTTCAAAATACCATTTCAAGTGTATATAGTACATCTATGTTTTTTCAGTGACAAGTCACATTCTCCGAACAGTATGCCTCTTATGTGAACATTTCTTCTGGCATATTCTATATTTACTCAAGGAGTCACACAGTTGCCCAAATCCAGTCATTCACCACATCTTAATTCAGTGACACACCTGGTGAAAAACAAATGTTTCACATAAGTCATAGTTCTTTTTCAGTTCACATTACACTTAGAATTCAATTTTCAATACTGCCAGTTTGTCTTTTTTTTTTTTTAGCAGGGGCAGCTCATGCTATTGGACTGCAGTCCCCCTCCAGCTGAAAATGAAAAAAATAAAATAAAACAAAACCCCATAATGAAAAATAAAAAAAGACTCCCGGAACAGATTCCACACATGTATGCGAGTATTCCCAGAAAGTACAGCTGTGTACACTTACCATAAATATAGATGTTCAAGTGTATTCACTATTGCAGTCATCACATTTGGGATATCTCTGCCAGGACAGCCCTCAGCTGGCCCGAATACCAGAGGCTTAGTATTTCTGCGTCGGTTGCTGTCGCTTTATGACTGACGTCAGGTCGTCAGTAGTATAAAGTAAGGCAGCCAAAGCATTACCTCAGTTTTTCTGGCCCTAACCTGTCAGGAGCCCCCAAGTGGGAGCCTGGTTCTGGTGGAAGATCCCCACCAGTAGAAAGTAAATACCAATATGTCCCTTGTAAGGGAAGAGAAGAAAGACGAGCGGGGATGGAGGGAGGGAAACCAGGACTGCAACAGTGAATACACTTGAACATCTACATTTATGGTAAGTGTACACAACTGTACTATGTTCTTCGTGTTTCACTGTTGCAGTCATCACATTTGGATTGATTCCCAAAGCTGAGGAAAAAGGGTGGAGGCAGTCAAGGAAACTAGGGGCTGGCTAGGTTGCCCTGAAAGACTGCCCTGGATTTGGAGAAGATAGGCAGGTGGTAATGTTTGGTGAAGGTGTGAACAGATGTCCAGGTGGCAGCCTTCAGAATGTCCCTGGTAGGGACTCCTCTGAGGAAAGCTGCAGAGGTGGAGGCTGCTCTGGTGGAGTGAGTCCTGACCCCCTTGGGGGAGGCTTTCCATGTTGTTTGTAGCAGATATGGATGCAGTGTGCTATCCATTTGGAGATGGTTTGTTTGGAAATGGCTTTGCCCCCTGCCCCTGCAGCAATGCTAACCAGCAATTGATCAGACTTTATGAATGATTTGGTCCTGTCTAGATATAATCTGTGCTGTCTGTGCACATCTAGACAGTGCAGGATCCTTTCCCTCTTGTTCTGTGGGTTAGGGAAAAAGATGGGCAAATGAATGGATTGGTTGAGAGCCACAGTGGACAACACCTTGGGCATGAGGCATGGGTTAGTCCTGAGGGATACCTTATCAGCATGGTAGATGATGAAGGGTTCCACAGCCACAAGTGCTTGCTGCTCGGAGACTCTTCTGGCTGAAGTGAAGGCTGTCTTCCAAGAGAGAAATTTTAGCTCTGCTGAAGAGGCAGGTTCGAAGAAGTGGGGGGGGGAGCTTTTCCAACACATAGTTAAGGTCCCAAGCTGGGGTTGGTGCTCTTCTGGGAGGCCTCAAGTTGCTAGCCCCTCTTAGGAACTGTCTGATTGGAGGGTGTGAGAAGATGGGCTGCTCAGTGGGAAAATAAACAGAGATATCACAGGCATGAATTTTAATAGAGGAAAAGGAGAGTCCACGATGTAGCAGGTCAGCTAAGTAATCCAGGATGAAAGGGAGGGAGGGTTGTGCCGTACTTGCTCCCTTAGCCTGAATCCAGGCGCAGAACCTTTTCCATTTGTCAGCATAAGACTTCCTAATGCTAGGGCGTCTGGCCTCAAGTATAACATCTAGAACCTATTTGCTGAGGCTGACAGATTGAGCAGGGGTTAGGGAATAAGCGAAGCTGCCAAATTGAGTGTCTGCAATTGGGGATGCATGAATTCTCCTTCCCTCTGGGTCAAGAGGTTTGGACTCTGAGGGAGATGCCAAGGAGGCAGAGGGGACAGACTGCACAGCAAGGGGTACCAGTGCTGGCGAGGCCAGTCTGGAGCTATAAGAATTGTCCTTGGTTTTTCCTCCTTTATTTTGAGCAGTACTCTGGGGATGAGAGGTAGTGGAGGAAAGGCATAGACCGATAGATTGACCTAGGGGAAGGACAGGGCATCCATTTTCCAAGCCATGCAGTGATGCTCCCTGGTGCAGAACTTGCTGAGCTGGTGGTTGGAGTGGGAGGCAAAGAGGTCTACTTTTGGGGTGCCCCATTTCTGAGTTATTATGGTCGAAGGTTCTTCTGTTGAGCTGCCACTCATGTGGGTCCAGACGATTTCTGCTTAAGTGGTCCACCAGAGAGCTGAGAGAACCCAATAGGAATTGTGCTAACAGGTGGAGTTGCATGGCAGAGGCTGTGCGCCAAAGGGTCATGGCCAGCCTGCATAGAGGGTAGGACTGAGTCCCTCCCTGCTTGTTGATATACCACATCACAGTTGTGTTGTCTCTTTTGATCAGAAGAACCCCTGGGGAGAGAAGGGAATTGAAAGCTATCAAGGCATGCTGGACAGCTATCATTTCTTTTTGGTTGATGTGCAGATGGATTTGCTGTGGGCTCCATTGGCCCTGTATGCACCTGCCATCCAGGTGTGCACCCCAGGTGTAATCTGATGCATCTGTGGTGAGGGTCTGGGTGGCATGGGGTGGTGAGAAAGATAGTCTTTTGTTGAGGAAGCATGCTGTTTCCCACCAAAGAAAGTCTTTTCTAGGGCAAGGTATTACAGGTATAAGAGTCTCCAGATCTTGACAGTGTTGACACAAAAGGCTTTTTAGGTACCACTGAAGTTTCCTCATATGCAGTCTGGCATATGGAAGGAGTAGAATGCAAGATGCCATGAACCCCAGAGCTTGCAATATTTTCCTTGCAGACAGTTGGGGTCTGGCAGCTAGTTGAGAGAAGTAAGCTGTCAGGAAGGATTGCTTTTCTGGTGTAAGGAATGCCATCTGGGAAGCTGTGTCCAGGCTTGCTCCCAGGAATATAATTCTTTGGGTGGGTACCTGTTTGGATTTCTTTTTGTTGATTGTGTACCCTAGGGAGGTAAGTAGGGACTTTACAAAGGCCAGGTGCTTGAGCAGCTTTTCCTGGCTGTCTGCCTGAATTAGGCAGTCGTCTACATATGGGTAAATCTGGATATTCCTTTGTCTGCAAAAGGCAATGGCTGGAGCCAGACATTTTGTGAAAACTCTGGGGCAGTAGATAATAAGCCAAAGGAAAGTGCAGAGAACTGAAAGTGCTGAGATCCTGCCCTGAAATAGAGATATTTCCTGCATGATTCCCTGATAGGAATGTGGAGGTAGGGCTCCTTTAGGTCTATGGTAGCTAGCCAAGCATCCTTGGACAGCATTGATAGCAGATGCTGGAGAGTGAGCATTTTGAATTTTGGGATCACCAGGAAGGTGTTTAGAATGGATAGATCAAGGATGGGGTGCCAGGTGCCCTCTTTTCTGGGTACCAGAAAAAGAGTGGAGTAGAAACCTTGGCCTTTCTGTTCTGCAGGAACATGCTCTACTGCCCTCAATGAGAGCAGGGAAAGGACTTGCTTTTGCACCTCTGCCCACTGGTTTTGAGGTAGATCTGGGAACACCTTTGGAGTTGGAAGGGTGTGGAAAGATAATATGTATCCCTGTGACACTATGTTGAGAACCCATTGGTCATTGGTAATGGTGGCCCAGGTGTTTGCATGAAAAGAGTTTGCCTCCCAGGGGTAAGTGGGGGTGGGCAGGGGGAGGGGTGGAGAGTCATTGTGAGTTCTTACCATGAGGGGGTGGTTTAGAACTCCCTAGTTTTGAAGTGGAGGTAGTCTACTGCTTAGATCTCTGCATTCCCTGTGGCTGCTGTCTGTAGGGTCTGGTTCCCCGGGGTCTGGGCTGAACTGACCTGGTTGGAGCTGGAAAGGACCAGTGCTTGGAGGGACAATGCCTGCTGAACCTGGGTGGCTGGACCTGTAAGAAATTCTTAACTGTCTGCATAGATTTTGCTTTTTCTTCCATCCTTTTTAAGACCCCTTCTGCCTTAGTGCCAAATAAGTTGTCTTTGTGCAAGGGGGCATCCAATAATTTAGATTTAACATGGTCTGGCAATAGCTGTTCCTCTAGCCATGCATGCCTTCTAAGAACAGAACTGGTGACTGCTGCCCTGGAAGAAGCTTGTAGGGCATCAAAACCACAATGCAAGGTGTGTTTAGATACTTGACTTGCAGAATGCATTAACTCTTGTAACTCTTTAGATTCTGCACAAACAGGAATGGAAGACACTTTTTGTTTGAAGAGTTCCAGGGTACGTTGCTGAAATTTTAGCATATGGAACTGACAATTTACTGCTCTGACAGCAAGAGTAGCTGAAGTGTATACTTTTTTACCCCATCTGTCTAGTGCTCGGGAATCCCTATCTGAGGGGGTGGAATTCTTAGAAGAGGTTGCTTTAATTCCTTTAGCCCCTTGAGAAATTACCTCAGGGTCAGCAGTAGGATTTTTAAAAAGAAATTTGTGTGAGTTAGGGACTCTGTAATACCGGTCTGGTTTTCTAGGTGCAGGAGGGAGGATGTCAGGAGTCAAGCTGGATTCCAGGAAAACATCCTCCACAACATCCAGGACTGAGGGGATGGCAAGGGGTCTGTGTTGTAGAAGATCTAAGAATTCCCTGAGTGTCTTTTTTGTCTGAGGGTAGTCCTGACTTTCCCATTGGAAATTCTCCCTTAAGGTGTGAAGGGTTTCCCCAAAGGAAAAATCGTCTGTGGAGAGGCAGAAGGAATGGAATCCTCTGCATCAGAATCCTCATAAGCAGAGAGGAGTGCATGTCTTCATACACAGATGCATCAGAGTCATCGGACTCCTGTTCAGATAAAACTACAGGGGATAGATCTCTTTTTCTTTTGGAAGGGGTAGCTTGGCTTCCCCTGTTCAGCATGATAATGTCTTCTACCATTTTAAACATTTGAGACTGAGGCAAGGAAGCAGGTACCTGAGATTGGGTCGTCGGTTTCTTGGGTGTGGTTCGTAACCTGGGCCTAAGAAACTCGGTAGTTTCCGAAAGAACAGTAGTTGCCAAAGAAGTCGTAGGTTTGTGTCGAGAATTGTTAGTGCGAAGGACTTCCTCAGAAGCCGGTGCCTGCTCAGCGGCTCCGGACCCATCCAAGTTAGAGATGACCGCAGGATCCCTAGTTGAAGAAGAGTTTTGCAGCATACCGGACTCCGAAGATTCTTGGTAGTGGCCTGCAAATCCGCAGAAGAGGGCATCAGGGGCTGCAAAAGCGCCTCACTGAGGACCGGAGAACTGACAGTTATCTTAATGGGAGCATCGTCTGTAGGTTTGGACCTGTGCAGTCTGTCTCTGTCTTTATCTTTACGTTTTTTTCGGAAGATCTGCTGTCGGACGGCTTACTGAAGACATATCAGAATTCGAGGATTGTAAGCGAAAATATCTAGCTATGATAAGGGTCCGACGATGTATAATTCTGGCGTTGAACAAAGCACAGAAGCGACAGCGGGGGACGTCGTGGTCTGGGCCTAAGCAAGTGACGCAGTAAGAATGAAAGTCTCAGTGTGGTATTTGCTTTCTACAGGCAAGACAATTGTTAAGTTTTTTTCTGTCATTAGTTAGTGCAAGAAAAAAGGATCCCCAATGGGGTACTTAGCTTTAGAAGACTTCAGCCTCAATTCGGAAGACAAAACTCAGGTAGTGGCCGACCGGCACTAGTGCAAACTGCTTTTGCTTCGGGCTCCATGGCAAGAAAGACTGATGTAATGGCATTGGCTGCTTTACTTTACACTACTAATGACCTGACGTCAGTCATGAAGCGACAGCAACTGACAACATCTACACAAGCATGCGTGCAGAATCCGGACTGGTTTAAGAGAAGTCTGGATTAGGCAGAAGACAGCAGACTACAGAAATACCCAGAAGTCTATGCGGTTACAAGGAAGGGATCCGGACAGCAACTTCTGCAGGTTGGATATCCAGTCTGCTCTCGTGGGACCATAGATACATTTTCCCTTCCTTTCTCATCGCGACTGGGACTTATTTCTTCAAAGGAGATAGGAGCTGGGACTGTGGGACTTATTATTTCTTCAACAAAGATAGCAACCCTTAGGTAAGTTTAAGTGTGTGTGTGTGTGTGTGTGTGTGTGTGTGTGTGTGTGTGTGTGTGTGTAGCATCCCCCAGATAAATATACCTGGTGGCCAGACAGACTCAGGCAACATTGTTTGTTAGAGAATAACTCAGGCTCAAACCCTGTACCTAGGGTGCAGGTAGCAAGAGCCTGAATTCCCTACCCACCATCACTTGTGAAAACTGCTCAAATTTTGCCTCACATTTTTGTTCTGTTCTGTTCTTCATAAAATCTGTGGTTTTCTTGATTTCATTCACTAAATAATGACAGGCGTTTGAATTTCAGACTGCATATCCTTCAGAAAGTACGTGGTAACGCAACATTTATTTATTTATTTATTTTATTTGACATTTGTTGACTGAGTTAGTCCATCTGGGCTAAGGCTCTTTTTCAGTGGAGACCTGGGGAGAAAAGCTCCATGATTACAAAAAAATGTACAGTTTACAAAAAAGAGAAACATTGTTTCTAGTGCATGAAGAAGAGTATTTAACAATTGACAACAAATATACAATAACAATACTGGTAACAGTTAACATCCTTTGGAAAACTGTACAGTGAGTATGCAATTTCAAAACAGCTTACAGTTAACCTACACTGATGGCTAAATATGTTTGTGCAGGTAGGTAGACTAGGAGAGATTTGAAATGAAAGTAGAAGGAAAATAGTGGGTAGTGTTAGGGTAGCAGTAAAGAGAAGAGAGATAAGAGTGCAGCATAAGTATGTTGAACATTCTACTGAGTAGGAATAGTTTTTTTGAGGGGGAGGAGGGAGGGGGAGTTAGGAAAGTAGAGTAACCGCATAGACTTCTGGGTAAAAACCTTTTATTCTAGCAATTTTCTAAGTTTATAAGAGCAATATTTGAAATGTGTCCCTATTTCTGGGGCTGTATTCCCCCATTATTGGCTTTGTGCAGGTGTTATATGCTAAGAGATTGAGAGCTATGATGAGAACTGAATTCACTAAATAATAGCCTTTAAGTTTCAGTCTTCCCATGTTTCAAGAAACAGTTGATTTGGCATAGTGGTATGTTGTTCTGACTATAGTGCACAGGGTCCTGGGTTCAAAATATGGCAGTGAAATGCTTGGTGGTAACACAGCATTTTATTCTAGCAACTTTCCAAGATTATACAAGCAATGTTTAAAATGTGTCCCTGGTTTTTGGGCTTTGGCTTTTTCCAGAGTTCTTGTGCTGCAAATTTGATGATACAGTTGAGTGCTGAGTGGATTTTACAGGAAGCTGAGAGCTTCAGGGGAAGAGATGTTTAGTGCTGTTTATGCTGAGTCTGCTTGCACTGTTAATAGTACAACAGGTAGTGTACTTGCTTTTGATGCATTAAGCTGTGGTTTCTACTCCCACAGTATGTAAATATGTTGCTGATACTGTACTGTGTTGTACTTTTAAAGGGAGTGGATGCTGCAGTCCTGAGAATGTCCTCTTTGATGGAGATACCTAGTAACTATGAACCTGTTATCAGTTTGCCATCCATCCCTATTGCAATATTACTAGCTTATCATTTTTAATGGAACACAGGCAATGTATTCCTCAAGGGCAACAGGCACTTTATTTGTAAATAAAACAATGAAATATAAAGCTGTTTGCTAGCAGCAACCTCTTCATTAGTTACAGATCTCTTTAATGTGGAATTATTTAGATGACTTTTATTTCTGCAGAGATTGTGCATATTTACTGATACTAATGGACTGTAGAAGTTTGAGTAGACTTTTATGGTGTAAATGTTCTGAATCAGGATGTTTTGTCGTTATTAGTGCATGCATTTTGCTTCATTGTTTACTGGAAAAATATTCAAAATGCCGTCTAACAACTGTACTGTATTATACAAGCAATATAATTTAATACAATCAGGAAGGTGTATCAAAGAACACATGTATGTTTCCTGTGCAAGGGGCCTATGATTTGAAAACAGCCCAAAGTAAATCTTTATCTGCCACTAGCCAGATTTATTTTATTTGAATATGGGTTTCAATGTTGTTTCAATGAATGTGAGTTTCAAGGGCAGCAAAGTTTTAATGCTAAGTCTATTTTCATTGTGAGATTGCATTACTTTGTTTAGCATATGTCTATTAGTGTTTTTGTGCTGTAAAATGTAAAATAAAACTTTTAAATGAAATCCAAATCATCACAGAAGTAAAACAGTATGCACATTACAGTGTTTATCGTAAATGGGGCAAAACAGCCAAATAATGGGACATTGGAATGGCTGCAGGGGTGAGGCCCCATTCAACCAAACTCAAAGACAGCCCTGGCTGAACTATACATCTCAACTGTCCAGATTTTTGCAGAATGAATAGATTTTTGCTTCTTATTTTTGTTTTTTTTCCTCATAAATTTTGTGGTTTTCTGGCAAATCATTTAGGAATGACGTGACTAAATAATGACAGACATTGAGTTTCAGACTTCATACCCTTCAGAAAAATGCATGCTAAAGCAAGACCTGTTATTCTGTCAACTAAGTTTATACAAGAGCAATTTTTAGTACTGTTTGTATATTCCCCCAATATATTTGGCCTTGTCCAGATTTCTTGCATTAAGAGGTTGAGAGGTACGTACAAATAAATCGCTTTATAGAATTGGGTATATCCAAACCTCTCAACTGTCCCTGATTTTGGCTCAAAGTGTTGCTCTCCCCCTAATAATCCCTCTGCAAAATGGGAAACTTGGAAGAAATCGTGGAGGGTTTACAATTAATAAGTAATTGTAATGAACAGCGTTATAGATTACTTTTAATTTCAGAAATGCATATAGATTCTTATTTTGACAGCTGCTCAAGTTAACAGTACTAATATTAAAAAGTGTCCCTTCTTTGACAGGTTCCCAACTGTATTGTGTGGCGATTTTATATCTGTGCATCACATTTTTGGTCATTTTTCATAAAAGTGTGGTTTTCTGGCAAATTAGTGGCAAATCATTAAAGACTGAAGTTAGAAAATAATGACAGACATTTGAGTTTCAGATTTCATACCCTTCAGAAAATTCATACTAATGCAAGATATCTTTCTAAATTTATAAGAGCTATATTTAAAATTGTCCTTATTTTTGGGCCTTTGTCCCACTTTATGGCTTTGTACAGATTTCTTAGGTTGAGAGGTATGGCAAATGTGTCAGGGCCATCACCGTCAGCCAAAGACATTTCAAATTGTGACATACTTGTACCCCACTCCCCCATGTAGTGACTCTGGAAGTGTCCAAGCAAGGTAAGGAGCAGTTATGCAGTGTAAGTGTGCAGAGTATCCGAAAAAACTTGTTAACAACGAAAAAAATACCAGCGGCCAACAAACTTGAAAGGAATCCACACAGCCAGATCAAAATTAGCGCTTTCTTTCACCTTTTATTTTTGTTCTGAAGAAGTTCACGTAAAAATAAAAGGTGAAAGAAAGCGCTAATTTTGATCTGGCTGTGTGGATTCCTTTCAAGTTTGTTGGCCGCTGGTATTTTTTTCGTTGTTAACAAGTTTTTTCGGTTCAGTCCGAGATTGTTTGTGGTTTTTGTGCAGAGTATCCCCCATCCAAGGTAGGCACAAGTACTACTGTGACTTTTCATGTGTCCTTGATTTTGCAGAATGTTCTGGTTTTCTGTCATATTTTTATACTGTTGATTTATGCTGCTTCTTATTCAGAAAATGCATGCTGTTGCAGTACCTGTTGGTCTGTGTTTAAGTAGCAATGCTTTATGACCATCAGGTAAGCTTGTCTGAGATTGTAAAATGCAAGTACGCTTTAATAAGCATACTGTTAAAGAATTACCAACATTGAAAGCCTTTTTGTTGTTGCCATGCAGAGAATATTTACATAACTAGATAGCATATAAGCCTTAGGTACTGAAATGCATATGACAGCATTTGTAATAAAGGACAGGATTACAGTATTTTCAGAACCACATTATAATTGTTGGAGATTTGCAGTAATCTTTGCAGCCTTTACCCGTAAACTAAACAGAATGCCAATCTATCATGTGTGGTTCATAACCTGTGCAGTAATCCTTTAAACAATTTATCTTGAGCCTGTTTCTTGTTTGCTGTTCATTTTTTACTTTGATCATGTTTACCCCAGGAGACAAATAGATAGTTGTTGCCAGACAGCAGGTCTTTTTTGGATAAGAAACATTTTTACAAGTGGGGGTATCACAGAGATTGCTACTTTCAGCATGTTACTTGGTACTTTTATAAAGCTGAATATAAATTATAATTAAAATTGCAGTGTAAGGAGAAGTGGTTTGAGATGAGTGCTGCTTGTTTTTTATACAAGATTTTGACTGGCATTCCAGTAACGTATTTAAAAAGTAATTTATTTTTTTCATGCCTCGCAACCTGTTTCCATCTAGATATTAAGTAAACTGTCATGTAGCCAATGCATTGAAATATTTTTTTTCTTCTGCACATTTTGTCTTGATTGGACTCTCATAATGATGGTTTGGCACCCAGGTCAGCGTATTTAATTAAACTCTTAGTTTTTGTGTTTTTTAGCATAGCCCCACCCCTTTCTAGTTGGCCACACTCCTTTTTGTTGCCTCCACCCACTCCTGCAGCCTCCCTCTGATTTGAAGTCACCGGCCGCCACTGTATTTTACCCTTCTTTTAGACAAAGTTTGTCAACTACCTTAATTGCATATTTATCTGCAATATGAAGAAATACTGAACATTATCTGTTTTGTCTCTGATGCCATTAGCAGTGATATAAAGCTCAAAAAAATTGATACGAACTTCAAATTCACTAAATGTTCCACCACAATTTCAAAGCCTTTTTTGCATAATGCATTTCAAGCCAAAACTAAAGAAACTTTAAAAAAAATGTTCTACTGTAGTACAACAGCCTATAATGCGTGTTTGTGAGCAAAATAAAGTGACAGAATTGTCTCTGCAGTTACATTAATAACTTTGCTGTTTTTTGTGGTTAAAATATGAAAAATTAATTTCTGAGGAATACATTCATGCATCCAAGTCTTTCTCAGGCTACCACTGTATGAATATTGAGAAACATTTTTACACAGCAAACCAGGAATAAGAAAAATTAAATAAACTGCAGCTTTTTTCATATTCAACAGTAAACCCTATTATGAAATATTATTTCTGATATCAGATGAGATCCACAAAGGAAGAAACTTGGTAACACGCACAGAGCTGTAGAATATACAGGAACAAAAAACAGATGGAGATTCGTTTCTAGCAGGAAATTATACACTATGACACTAATGTATACATAATTTATTAGGTTAATGCCAGGATACAGAACGTATTATGGAAAGCCCCCTCACCCCCCCCAAATCCCCCCTCTCACCCCTCCTCTCCCCCTATTCTCCCTTAAACCTGTCTCCACCAATACTATAAAAAGACTACTCCAAAAGCTAAAACCATGCCGCACTGCCCCTGACAACCTTCCTTCAAATTTCCTTCAACTATCAGCTGAAGCAATAGCCTATCCCATATCCATTCTCATAAATTCAGGAATCCCATGTACCAACCATCTGGCGAAATGCATTCATAATCCATCTGCACAAAGGCGGTAAAAACACTGACACTACCAACTTCAGACCCACAGCTATACACTCCCAGCTCATGCCCTACCTAACCCAGCACAAACTCCTCTCTCCCACCCAGCACGGTTTCCGTCCTGGCCACAGCACCATGACAGCCCTCCTCTCCTTCCTTGAAACAGTCAACCTAGCATGTGATAGCGGCAAATATGTATCTTCCCTATTTCTTGACCTCTCAAAAGCATTCAACACAATCTCCCATCCTCTACTCCTATCACAGCTCTCTCACTTGCACCTGTCTCCCTCAACCTTAGCCTGGTTTTCCAGCTACCTTTCCATGCGCCAACAGGCTGTGCAATGGAAAGAATCAACCTCCTCTTTCTTACCCATACCCACAGGAGTCCCTCAAGGATCAGTACTGGGCCCATTCCTCTTTAACATATTCATCAATAACTTCCACCACTCCATCCCTGATGCCTCAGTCATCCAATACGCTGATGACTCCACCATCATCTGTTCTGCCTCCTGCCCCTCCATACTTCTTCTCAACTTCCAAATCGCCTTCTCCAAAACCGAATCATGGATGCAATCCCATCACCTAGCCCTAAATGCAATCAAAACAAAACTAATGATTTTCACTCCCACCAAAAACTCGCAATTCAAGAGAGACCAATTTTCCATCAAAAGCCACAATAACACTCCTCTAGAAATCGTTCCCAGTACCAAGCTACTTGGCATTACCATTGATGATAACCTAAAATTCGACTCCCACATCCTCTCAGCAATCATAAAAACCCACCAGAAAATTGGTCTCATCTACAGACATAACTGCTACCTTACTCCCTCCTCTCATCAAACCCTCGCATCTACCTTCCTTCTCCCCTCTCTCTTGTACGGTGCTCCCCTATTCTCCAACATACAACTCGGCCTCCGCTCCAAACTTGAATCTTGTTACAACAAAATCTGCAAATTTGCTACCAACTCCAGGAACTCTTCCCATCACTGCCACTCCCTACACACCCTTAACTGGCTAGAACTTCACAACCCCCTAAAATACATACAACTTACAACAGCCCACAAACTCATCTTCAAACCAACAGAATGCCCCTCTCTTGCCAAATCCCTAACGCCCTACACACCTAGCCGCACCCTGAGATCGAAAGGCCAAAACCTTCTACATGTACACAAACCCCTACACCCACCTGGCAAACTATTACTGTCCCACACCATAGCCAAACAGTGGAACACTCTCCCCCCACCACTACGTAAAATACTAAACTACAACAACTTCAAATCCATGCTTTTCTCCCATCTGGCCTCCAAATGGGAATGTCCGTCACACGCTCCCACCTAAAAACCACCCACACCACTAACTCCACACCTAAATCATCGTTCCTTTCCCAAACTTAACACAATATCATAGGTCTTTCTCTGTACATCTCTTCACACTTTTTGCATGCAAACCTCTGGCCTATCTTACTCATATTCCCAACTGACATCCTCTCCATTGCAAAACAGTGTATATACTATTGTAAAACTGTTACTCCTGTACAGACTAATTATGACATATATAACTCACATCATCTACCAGTAATATGTCAACTTCTATAATCCAGTCTGTAAGTTTTTGCTAACTTCTGTAATTTTTATATTTTGTAATGTTAATGTTAAAAATGTCTGCATTTTATACTAAGTACCAGAGCTTTTTGTATGTTTGTAAGTTTGCAAACTTCTGTACTTTATATTGTAATGTTGCAAATTTCTGCATTTTATACTATGTACCGGAGCTTTTCTCCTCGGGTCTCCACTGAAAATGGGCCACAAGCCCAGCTGGACTACCCCGGTTAACAAACATTAATAAATAAAAATATTAAATAAGGAATGTAAAACTAGAACGTAAAGAATTTAGAGGACTTTCAATCATATAATTCTGGGAATACGGAATATAGAACATTAGGAAAGAATAAGACAGTGGAGATTATTCTTATTTTGTATTTTACAGGGACTTTACCAAAGCATAATCTAAAATTAGAAGTTATGTACCTACCATAACATTCCATGTTAGTTGTCTTCTCTCGCCTTCTTTCTTGCTGGATGGGTTCGGAGCCGATCCTCAGCTCCGACTTGGCACTTGCTAAGCTCGAGAGCTAATTTTACCAGCTCGAGGCAACCCTATATCCCATGATGCAAGGCGTGACTAACTCAGATCTCGTTTGGTAGCTATGAAAAAACCCTGCCAGAAAAACTTCTTCCCAAAAAGGAAGAAGAGAAACTAAATGTGGAAAGAAACAAGGCCAATAAACTCTAAGAGTAGTGACACTTCCTACTGGGAGCCTATGGAAAGAGTGAACCATACCCAGAAAGGAGTACAACTGCAAGGTCTGTCCAGGCTAGGGGGAAGGAGGGAGGGACGCAAGAAAGAAGGCGAGAGAAGACAACTAACATGGAACGTTATGGTAGGTACATAACTTCTAAATGTTAAGTTGTCAAACTCGCCTTCATTCTTGCTGGATGGGACCTCGTCCCTAGCACCTCTATCCTGGGTGGCTCAATGGAACAGACTCTTGAGAACTGTGGAACCAAACCTAGTCCTGTCCCTGGAGGCCAAGTCCAATTTGTAATGAGAAACAAAGGTGTGAGGAGTGGCCCAAGTGGCTTCCGCACAAATGGTGTCAATAGGTAGCCTATCCTGAAAAGCTGTGGAAGTGACTAGGCTCCTGGTAGAATGTGCTTTTGGTTTCGAGGGCAGTTGCTTGCCCGTAAGAAGATAAACATAAGAAATGATAGAAGACAGCCATCTGGATAAGGTCACTTTGGAGACCGGAAGACCTGTCCTGTTTTCTGCATAAGAAAGAAACAGTTGATCAGATTTCCTGAATTGTTTAGTTCTGTCCAAGTAATACCTGAGTTGACGATGGACATCCAAACAATGAAGTTTTTGTTCAGCTTTGTTAGAATAATTAGGGAAAAAAACTGGCAAATCAATAGATTGGTTGATATTCGTCTGGGAAGCAACCTTGGGCAAAAAAGATGGATTAGTTCTTAAAGATACCCTATCTTTGTGGAAAACCAAGTATGGGGAATGGACAGAGAGAGCCTGAAGTTCAGACACCCTTCTGGCTGAAGTAACAGCAACCAGAAAAATTGTCTTCCAGGAAAGAAGTTTTAATGAGCATGTAGCAGCCGGTTCAAAGGGGGGTAGTATCAAGGATGCCAGCATTAAATTCAAATCCCATTGCGGAGGGGGATCTTTGATAGGAGGTTTTAGGAGAAATATCCCTCTCAAAAAGGCTTTGCAAAGCTTGTGAGACATAATGTTTTGATCCACTAAGCCAACATGAAAATTTGAGATTGTTGCCAATTGAACCTTCACTGTAGAGGGAGAAGAACCCGATTGAAAAATCTCAGCTAAGAACTCCAAGACTGAATGCACTGGAGCAGTAAAGGGATCTATGTCTCTGGACTTTGCCCAGAAGGAAAAACGTTGCCATTTACTAGCATAAATCCTTCTGGTAGAGGACTTTAGAGAAGCTACTATGATCTCTCTAACAGGGTCAGAGATCATAGGAAGCCTGGCTAAGGAAGGAAGTGGAGCAACCAAGCAGTGAGGTTGAGGGAAGGAATGGACCGGTGCAGTTGACCCGAATGGTGGGTCAGAAGATCTGGAACTGGGTCCAGATGCCAAGGCTGCACCAAGAGATGACGATGCAGGGACGGAAACCAAATTTGTCGAGGCCAGTAAGGGGCAATGAGAATCAACCTGGCTCTCAATATGGTAGCCTTCTGAATTACTTGAGGTATCAGTGGGAATGGAGGAAAAGCATAAAGAAGTCCCCGGGGCCAATCCTGGGTTAGAGCGTCTCTCGGGGGATGGCCTGGTAGAGGAAAGAGAGTGAAGAAGTCTGGGCATTTGCTGTTTTGGGGTGTAGCAAAAAGGTCGCAGCAAGGGACACCCCACTTCTGAAAAATCTCGTCCACTACCGATTGTTTGAGAGACCACTCGTGTGGCATGAGAATAGCTCTGCTCAGCCTGTCCGCTAAGAGGTTGGATTTCCCGGGGATATGCGTTGCTATCAGAAACCGATGAGAGGAGATTGCCCATTGCCAAAGTCTGAGAGCTTCTCGACACAGTGGATAGGACCTGGTCCCGCCCTGCTTGTTGATATACCAGACTATGGACATGTTGTCCGTCTGAACTGCAATAGTCCCTAAAGGAAGAAAGTCGCTGAGGGCTTGCAACGTTAAAAGCACTGCTCTCATCTCTAGGACATTTATGTGCAGATGGTATTCTATGGGTTGCCAAGTCCCATGGACCATCCTGCCCTGATAATGCCCCCCCACCCGATCAGATAGGCATCCGAAGTGACTGTGGCAACCGGGACTGGGGGAACAAACAGTCGGCCCTGATGGAGTTGCGGAGAAGACATCCACCAGGTTAGATGACTCTTGCACGATTGTGTCACGAATATCTTGTGTCACATGGGGAGCTGCTGGAATCACCACTGGGTGAACAACATCCACTGCACAAGACGCATGTGGAAGCGGGCTAACGGCAGTAGTACGATGGCCGCAGCCATAAGACCTAGAACCTTCAGGACAAATCTGGCCCTGATCCTCTTACTGAGTAATATGATCCGAACGTACTTTTGGATGTCCAGAATTCTTTGGTTTGTGAGTCTCGCTGACATACTGACAGTGTCTAATTCTGCGCCTATAAAGGTAATAGATTGGCAAGGCGACAGAGAAGATTTTTCAAAGTTTACAGAAATCCCCAGTTGGTTGCAGGTGTGAAGAGTGTAATCTCTGGCCTTGAGAAGTTGATGCCTGGTGGTGGCAGAAAGGAGCCAGTCGTCTAGGTACGGAAACACCTGGAATCCTTGACATCTCAGATGAGCCGTGACCACTGCCATACATTTGGTAAACACTCTGGGGGCTGTAGTGAGGCCAAAGGGCAGGGCTCTGAATTGAAAGTGACTGGTCCCCAGCCGAAAGCGGAGAAACCTTCTGGAGCGCCTGTGAATTTTTATGTGATAGTACGCATCCTGAAGGTCTATTGAGCACATCCAGTTGTCCTTGCCCAAAAAGGGTAGAATGGACTGAAATGTGACCATCCGGAATCTTGCCTGCTTGACAAACTTGTTTAGTTTGCTGAGGTCTAAAATTGGTCTCCAATCTCCTGTCCTTTTGGGGACCAAAAAGAATCTTGAGTAGATGCCGGATCCTACTTGGTCTGCTGGCACTAGTTGGAAGGCTCTTTTTGCTAGGAGCTTTGATACCTCCAGCTTTGCCAATTCCCTTAGACCGGGTGAAACGTCTGGAAGGGATTGATGAGGAATGGGATATCTCTCGAAAGGGATATTGTAGCCCTTGGATATGATCGACTGTACCCATTTGTCTTGAGAGAGGGAACGCCAGGCTATTGGGTACAGCGACAATCTTCCCCTGACTGCCTCCAAGGGTGGACAGTCGGGCAACACCTCAGGGATGCTGGAAGGGTTTATCAGAGAGAGGCTCCCTGCTACCCTGATTCTGCGGACCCCCTCTGCCCTTAGGGCGGCGTCTATTGTTATTATCCCCTCTGCCTCTGGGGGTAAACTGACCACGTGTATCCGGCGTGACTCCCTGAGATTTACGAAACCACATTTTTCCCACCCTTCTGACCTTTTGGATAGGGTCTTGAAGGGGTGGAGAAATGGACTCCTATGGCAGAAAGAGTCTTGCCGTCTTGCTCACACCTGGTCAATGTGTCCTTCACCTGAGGCCCGAACAAAGCCGAACCATCGAAGGGAGTATTAGTGAAGGACGCCTTAAAGGGATCTGCAAAATTACAAAGCCGCATCCAGGCCTGACGCCTAAGTGCCACTCCTGTGCCTGCGGCTCTACTCGCTCCATCGGCTGCATAAGAAATGAGCCGCATGGAGGAGTTAGTTATAGAATTTAGGATTCCTAGCTGTGAGGCAATCTTTTCTTGAGCCCCAGCAGCTGATGGATCCTGAACCACCTCACCTAGTTCCTTGAGAATGTCTCTCTGAAGCCTGGTAAAGTGACATAGATAGTTCAGTGAACGCATAGCAAAGGTCGCTGAAGAAAACATCCACTTACCGTACCTATCCATGGTCCTAGAGTTCTTGTTAGGAGGATGGACAGGTACAGAAGGATCAGCAAGTTCCTTCTTGGTGGCCGCCACCACCATGGCATCAACGGGGACACCCTTGGTAAGAAACTGTTTGTCTGAAGGGGCCGTGATGAATTTAGAAGGCCACCTGGGGACTGGTTCCACAGAATCCGGGGCCGCCCACGCCTTCCGAGCCACCACTTGCATGAGTGGGTCGAAAGGCGGAGACACCCAGGAGGTGGAGGGTCGAGATCCAAAAGCCTCCAGGTATACCGACTCATCCTCAGAGGGATTAATGGAAGGCCAGTTCCCCCTCTGCTTAAGGAGTTCCAGGATGTCTGAAAAGGAGACATCCTCAGAGGGGGACCGTGGGGAACCCTCCGACTCATCTAAGTCGGTATCTGATGTCGTAGACTCGGGGGAGTCTGTGTGCTTCCTCTTGCACATCCTCTTACGCGGGGGCTCTCCAGCAGGATCAGGAGAAACCTCGGAAGAGGAAGTTCTTCCCAATGGGGAAACCTGGGGCGATGGATCTCTGGGTCCGGGAGCAAGAGAATGGCAAGAGACATCAACAGGCACCGAAGAGGGAGGAGCTAATGGAACAGACCGTTGACTCAGCTCCGGGGCTAGAACACTCCTCATCACCTCGAAGGCTCCCCTCCCAGGGAGGCCAGAAGACTCCCGCTCCGAAGAGACAGGAATCCCCGGTCCCACCGAAAGAGAAGGCTCCAAGGCCGATGTCGTTGCCGAGCTCACCAATGCCGAAGCTCCAAGAGGGAGAGCGGGGTCAGACAAGGGTCCGATGCCACTCGCCCCCTCGGAGCTGACAAGGGAGACCTGACGACCGGATCCCTCCGAGGAAGGCCTCATGGAGGAAATCGGAGTTGAAGATGACGGAGCCGACAGGGGGAGTATCGGCTCCGGCGCATCCACGGTCACCGTTCTGAGAAGCTCCGGCTCCAAACTCTGAAGGAGAGTCGGAGAAGGAATTTCAGGGGGATCAGAAATAGCAGTCGTCTGCTGAGACGGGCTATGGAGCATTTGGGCCAGCGCCTGTGACTTCAACAGTCTACTTACCACCCTCTCCAAGTCATGGTCTGACAGCCTGGACGACCTTGAAGATCGGCTCCGATGGCTCCGCTCCGAAAGTACAGGAGATCCCGGAGCCGAGTGAATCGACTCCAGGGAAGGAGATCGAGATCTCTTCTTGGACGGAGCCACTGGAGCCGAAGACCCTTCGGTTCCAGATGGAGTCGACAGCTTATCGGCTCCAGTGCTGGTTAAAGAGACGTTGGCTCCGGCTGGAGCCGACATAGTGTATCGGAGCCAGACGTAGCCGATACCACTACCTCCAATGTGGAAAGATCGGCTCCAGCCGGAGCCGATCTTGACTCCAAAGGAGTCGGAGCCACCGCCAAAGGCTTAAGCACCACAGCCTGGGCTTTAGGTGGCTTAGAGGGCTTAGCCGACCCAGTCTTAGTCGGGGAACCCTCTGGCTTCAACAAGCCACGTAGAATTAGCTTGTTTCTACGTTCCTGCAGGACTCTCTGGCTAAAGGAGTGACAAATAGCACAGGAGTCCTGCAGGTGTAAAGGCCCCAGGCAGTACACACAAGAAGTGTGACCGTCTGTCAGAGACATTTTCTGACAGCACGAGTCACACTTCTTGAAGCCTGAGACCTTCACTTCCTTTGACATAGTATGCCAAAAAACACACACAGACACACACCAGTCACACAGTTATCTAAAGAGAAAAAAGGGGAAACTGAAAAACACAGACACTCTCCCTGACAGAAAATAAATGGAAGGGAGGCTTAAGGCCTGAAGGGAGGAAAAACTATCCCTGTATAAGGCAGAAAAGGGAATATAGGGCAAAAGATATATATATATATATATATATATATATATATATATATATATATTAACACTAACTAACTAGGATTGAAAACTGGAAAAAAGGGAAAAATTTTCTTTGACTAACTATAGTATAAATCCAAAACTTTACCTGAGCTGGTAAAAGGAGACCTCTTCGCGAAGCGGCAAACGAGATCTGGGGTAGTCACGCCTTGCATCATGGGATATAGGGTTGCCTCGAGCTGGTAAAATTAGCTCTCGAGCTTAGCAAGTGCCGAGTCGGAGCCGAGGATCAGCTCCGAACCCATCCAGCAAGAATGAAGGCGAGTTTGACAACTTAACATCATACATTATTACATCACATGTCTGCATCACTTTAGTATATATGAAAACTACTATATACTAGCATTCTTCAAGAAGGTCTATTTCTGACTAATAAACAGTGCCAAAACCATGGTCTTAAACTCAGTTTTAAGAAATACATAATTGTACCCTTTGGGAAGTCAACCATACCAGCTAATTACCATGCCGATAAAGCACCCCTAAGAATCAAACTAGAGGTCATAGATCTGGGTATGCACATAGACAGGAGCCATACCTTTGACCACCACCAGGTCACAGTGGTGAGGAAATCCTTCTGTGTTGTGTAATTTATAAGTAAGGACAAGGTATCTAGGTAAAAGGGGTCATTATCCCACTGTACTCTGCTCTTATCACACCAATCATAGAGTACAATGCTCACTTTGGAGTGTACCTGGCCAGACATATGCAGCAACTAGAGCGACCTCAGAGGTACCTTACAAAAAAAAGGCATAAGAAATCTGCCTTATGCTTTAAGGTACTCCTTAAAGCCCTTTCCCTCTACTTAGTCTCCTATAGATTACTGAACGATGATGTATGCCTGGCTTACAAGGCTGCTGCAAACCCCAGACTTATAAATCTCCTACATATTCATAAGTCAAAGAGTATCAGAAATACAAGTTCTAGGGATGTGAAATTTGTCTCTGACAAATAGAGCAGGCTCGAGAAACAGATATGTATCCTAGACACTCCCCCTCCTATGGAACAAGTTTCCAATCCATAATTTATTTATTTATTTACTTATTTTCAGTTTGATTACCCGGGAAGTCCACTGGGCCCAGACAGACTGTTTTCAGTGGAGGCCCGGGGAGAAAAACTCCATGAAACAGATTACAGTAAAGATAGCAGGCCCATAAAAATAAAAATACAAGTATAAATACATATCAGATAATACAAAGCGTGAGCAATATTGACCATAGTGGAAAAATATTGTGCAGATGAATTTACAAAAGCCAAAAGCTAATTACAATATTTACAGAGTGTGAGAGATCGTATGGGAATTAGCTATAGAAGGTTATAGCCAGCTACAAGGCGCTTAGGAACTCAAGAGGATACCCTTTCAGGGGCTTTTGTTAAAGAGTTCTAGGTAGGGAAAATGCAGTTATATTTCCATTTGGAGGAGAGGTAGGTGTAAAGCTGAGTTTTGAAGTTGTTTGTGTTTGACATTGTCCTTAGTGTAGAAGGAAGAGAGTTCCGTTTCTTACTGAAGGAGAGGAGACGTTGTCCAGCAGGACATTTAGGTTTGTGGACAGTAATTACGTTTTGGTGTTCAGATCTGAGAGTTCTATTTGCGGTATATGGGGGAAAGATGTTAGATTGGAGCATTTGGTTGGATTAAGCATTAGTCTATGTGCTGTAGTTAGCTGAAGGAAGTCCAGGTAATTTGTGAATTCTAACCAGTTGAGGGATTGGAGGGTAACACAGTGATGAGTGGAATGTTTGGCTTTGGTGGCAAATTTAGAAATGTTGTTATCAAGTTTGGAAGTGATGGAAGAGGATAGGTTAGTTAGTAGCAGGGTGCCATACAGAAGGGAGGGAAGGAGGTAAGAGGAGGCCAGAATATGCCTGGTAGAAGTACAGAGGAAGTGGTTGTTCCTGTATAGCATACCTAGTTGTTGGTGGGTTTTCTTTATATTTTGCTGAATATGGATGTCGAACGTGAGGTGTTTGTCTATAGTTACACTGAGTAGTTTGGCAAAGGGAACAACTTTGATCGGAGAGTTGCTTTGGCTATGGACTTGGAAGGAATTTTTATCAAAAGATTTTGAGGGTGTGAGTAGTAGTATTTTAAATCTGTTAGTACTGTGGAGCATTTTGGCGCATCCAGGTCTCAGTAGTTGAGAAGGTAGTCTAAGTTTTAGATAGGAGTTCAGGAGGTTAGAGGCAGAGTAGACAAGTGTAGTCATCTGCATATTGGATGACTTTGGCATTAAGAATAGCAGAGGGAAAGTTATTGATAAAGATATTAAACAGCATTGGTCCGAGGATGGACCCCTGTGGTACCTTATTTCCATTTCACAGCCTGAGATCTATCTGACAGATAGCCTGAGAACCAGGAAAGTGTGTTTTGGGAGAGATTTAGGTTTGAGAGGTGACTTAAAAGGTGCTCATGGGAAACAGTATTGAATGCTTTAGAGAGATCTAGGAGCACTGTGGATACTAAGTTCCCAGAATCTGGGGCTTGATTGACAGTTTCTAAGAATGAGAGTAGAGCTGTTATGGTGCTGTGTCCTGGTCGGAAGCCAAGTTGTGTTGGGGTAAGAAGTCGGTTTTTAGTCAGAAAAGGCATAAGTTGGAGGTGGATGCATTTTTCTAGAATTTTGGAGATTAGAGAGAGAAGAGCTATAGGGCGGATGTTTGAAATATTAGTGTTTTTGCCTCCCTTGTGGAGAGGAAGAATAAAGGTGGAACACCAGAGATTAGGGACAGAGGATTCTTTTATGGATCTGTTAATTAGGATACTAATAGGGAGAACTATACCATCGGCAGCAGACTTGAGAAAGGAAGAGGGGATGCTGTCAGGTACATTGGAGCAGGGTTTAAGTTTGGATAGAAGTCTTTTTATGCAGTTAGTAGAGACAGGTTTAAACTCAAACATAGGGGGGATATTATTTGGAGACTTAGATGAGATGGAATGTAGGAGAGATGAGTCGTTGTTGGGAAAAGTTTTTGTTAGGTCGGATATTGACTCTATAATGAAAGAGTTGAATAGTGAGGCTAATTCGAGGTCATATCATATTTACTTGGGCCTGGACAGGGGTTATTTTTGGAGCCTGGGTTGCGGAGTGAGTTTATGGAGTTCCAAAAAAGCCTAGGGTCTTGGGGATGGTTGGACTGGAGCTTAGTGTAGTAGGATTTTTTTGTTTTTGAAGATTTGTTTTTTTGCAAAGTTACGGAGCTGTGTATATTGGAGAAGGGTTTTGGGAAGTTTATTCTTTTGGTAAAGCTTCCAGGATTTGTCTCTTTGATGCATAATTTGCTTTGTTTCTTTGGTTAGCCAAGGGGCAGTTATAGTTTTTATTCTTTTTTTCCTTGGTGGAGCTAGGGAATTTAGAGCGTCTAGGAAAGTACAGTTAATGTGGTCTGTGGCTTTATCGAGTGGAAGGGTTTTTAGAATGTTCCAATTCATTTGTTTGAGATAGTTAGAGAAGGTTTTGGGTTCCAATTTACTAAGGTTGTGGGTCTGAATATATTAATATATATTATATATATATATATATATATATATATATATATACATATATATATATATATATATATATACTTAATACATTAAATAAAAAATAAATAACTAAACAACTTAAAAAATCATGAAGGCTACAGGCTGCTACTGTTTTTTAATACATTTGGTTTGTAGAAATGGCTACGTTTTCTCAGACATGAGGCTGGCATTTCCAGAAAGTGAATCCATGTAACAATATTGGTACAAAGATAAGGGGACAATGACGCAGATCTGTTTTCCTGGTTCCCACATATTTTTTCTTGGCACATGCACATACAGCTTTGACATGCATAATTATAGTCTACATAAAGTTTAAAAGATTTACAGAAATGGCCATTTAGACAATAACAACATCTTTAAATGTATTCTGGTACAGATGTAACTCGGAATTCTCCATACTAAAAGCAGAATATGAAACTTATTTCCAGATGGAAAGCTAAATTTGAAAACTACTTTTACAATCCTTAAAAACAGACTACTGTTTTAAAAGGAATATTTAATGCACATTAGCAAAGAAGTGTGTTACAGAATGTTCAATAAAAGCATGCCCTAACAGCAGAAATAATGGATGCAACAGAAAATGAGATTGTCTTTCACATTTAAGCCAGTCAAAAGTTTTTCTCATCATTGGACTTCATTTTATGTAGAATTGCATCACTCTCTCTTTTAGCAAATATAGCTGTTGAAAACACTCACCGTTTGAGTTCTTCTTCTAGTTCTTTGACTTTGTTCTCTACTTTTGTTTTTGCCTGTTTCACTGCATCCAGTTCACCTCTCAGGACCTCCTGCTCACTAGAAAGCTGGTCCACCTTGGCAATCAGATCATTCTTCACAATGTTCAGTGCATTTCTGTAACATAATGACAAAAGGTTATAAATTTAACGAACTGCAGCATTCCTTACTGATCACTTCATACTGATTTAACTATCCAACCTTTATTTATCATTTGAGCAAGCAAAAACAACAAAAAAACCCCAACTCAGTGTGAAGTCTCTGCATTCTCAACATTAATACACATGCAGTAAAAACACAAAGATGAAGTCTCTACATACCAGGACTTAGAATTCTTCTGAAAGCTTAAAACTTTATTACAGCTTTTATTTGCACACCACATGACAGTAAAAGTACAAGGATCACCACTGTAGTATTTATAAAGCATGGGAATTAGAAACAGGTACTGTGACCAGCCAAAGCCCCTGTGCTTTGGATGTTCCCAAAGTGGGCTGGTCTCCTTACAAAACAAATGGTAGGTCAACACTTTAAAGAAATGGGGAGAGTATTACATGCTGAGACTGGTTCTTTCTGAGATTCAAAATCAGCAAGTAGCAAGAAGTGTGAACAAGGCATGTGCACGTGTGGGTCAGGAATGACTCAACCTCAAAATGCCACTCAAAGATCTGTCATTACAGTCCACCACTATCAGCCAATATACACAATCTGTGCAGAGTAAAAGTCAGCTGAATAATTCCACATTAAAGATATCTACAACTAATGAAGACTGGCAAACAACTTTACATTTCAGTGTTTCATGTACAAATTCAGTGCTTGCTACCCTTGAAGAATGAAAAATGTTATATAAAAAAAATGATATGCAGGTAATATTGAAGTAGGGAATGGTTGTCAAATCGGCAACAGGTTCACAGTTACTACGCACCTCATCCATAGGAGCATACACTCATGAGTGCAGTACCCCCTTAAAGAACATTGCAATAAAAGCACTCCATCTACAAGGTGTGGGAGTAGAACCTCAATGCCAAAAAGTGCACTGTCATCCCCTTTGGTAAAAACTTTGTACCCATGAACTACAACATAGGCAGTAGTATACATAACACCGAAAGTGTGATAAGAGACCTTGGGACACAGGTGGACAGTAGTCTCTCCTTTGATAATCACATAGCCACAGTAGTCAGGAAATCCTTCTATGTGGCACACCTCATCACAAAAGGTTTCTCATCCAGAAAAAAAGAGGTCATTGTTCCTCTCTACTCATCACTCATTAGACCCATTATAGAGTGCAATGCCCCTTTTGTATGTGCCTCAAAAGACATCTACAACAACTGAAAAGGCCACAGAAATACCTCACAAAGAGGATTACTGGCCTCAAACAGATGCCCTACGCAGACTGTTTAAAAAAAACTCCAGCTTTACTCTGTCGCATATCGCCTACTCAGAGGTGATCTCTGTCTAACATACAAAGCTATGTCAAACCCAGAGCTGTTGGACATGCTCCACTTAAAGAAATCCCAATCCCTCCAAGCTACACGCTCTAGGGACCTAAACCTTGTCACCACAATAAACAGAACATGCCGGAGGGCTAGATTCCTGTCCCAGAGACTTCCCATACTCTGGAATAAACTACCTATCTATATCAAACAAAGCTCCTCATGAGCACTCTTCAAGAAAAATCTTGATGATTGGATGGGAAATAGGAAATTCACCCCGGGGATCACCTCTGTGGCTCTGCTCAGCAGTGGCACAGGAAAATAATTTTCATGGATGGCAAAAGCCAGGGTGCCTTTTTGACTGGGCTTGTATAGGCCCCAGGGCCGATAGCCTAGTACCTACCTATGATCCCTATTTGCTAAGCAAAATAGTTACACATTTAAAACAGATTTAGCATGAGCAACAGTAAACTTCTCTCTTCCCTTAAAACTCAACACTCCATGAAAATGCACAGAAAATCAACTTTCTTTGAAAATGCAATGAAACTCAACAGTCTTTGAAAATGTACTGTAACTTAGCATTCTTTAAAATTGCACTGAAACTCAACAGTCCTTGAGAATGTACCTGCTGATGACAGTTTAGTAGTTGGTGTACAGGATTAAGGCTCTAGGGTCATGTAATCATGATACAGGGTTTGAGCCTGCGTATGTTAACTACTCTGCCATCTCTGCCTGGGGCATTTTACACACACACACACACACACACACACACACACACATACACACACACACCCAATAACTACCTGCCCAGTGGGCCCTCTAAAAGCCAAGGTGATTGCCTACTGCTCGATCGAGCTCTGGGCAAGGGTGACATCTGAGAGCTCTCACTTTCATGGATTAAATATCAATAAAAAAGTAAATTTAACAGTTACAAATAACACTACCCAGAAGAAATTGAAGTGCAATTGCTGGTAACAAACAAAACAAGGTCTGTTTTCAATGAGCAAAGGAGAAAAACTGCAGTTTTGTTTTTCAAATACCAAGTAATCAGGGACGGAATCAGGATGATAGGGTCAATTTGTACACTGACATAAAGTTGAAGCAGAACCACAGTGGAGGCACTATCCAAGTTGCTACAAGTGACAATAGATTTCCAGCATGTCAAAAGCACAATTACCAAACACAAAGGTCAGTTAGATCGTTTAGAAAACCTAATTCTGCAACAACAGAAAAGAAAACCTGATGAACAAAAGAATTGTTTTTGTATGACAAAGCAGTCACATAAGTACAATGTACAACCAGAGACCTTGAAATTGAGCTGGAAGAATCAGGTAAGGCAAAACAATAAAAAAAAAAACTTAAAACATAAAAGAATTTAATAAATGCATGAATTCCTGCATAACAAATACAATGCAAACTCTTCAGGAAGATGGTTAAATCTATTCATTGTACATGGCACTGCATTTTCAACACATTGTTAAACCATATCTTATTTACGTTTTCTCTGAAATGTTTCTATATGGACTTTTTAACTGCTAAGTTAAAATATGACTATTTACTTAGAAATTTACCATAACAATTTTTTTAGTGCTTTCATCGGTTCATAGGTAGGTGGCTAGCCTAGTGACTATCGGCCCTGAGGCCTATACAAGCCCAGCCAAAAAGGTACCCTGGCTTTTGCCACCCAAGAAAATTATTTTCCTGTGCCACTGTCGAGCAGAGCCACACAGGTGATCCCTGCGGTGAATTTTCTATTTTCCATCCAATCATCAAGTTTTTTCTTGAAGAGTGCTAATGAGGACCTTTGTTTGATATAGATAGGTAGTTTATTCCAGAGTATGGGAAGTCTCTGGGACATCATCATAGCTCTTCTGAGGCACTAAAATGTGTTTTACTGCACACCTGTCTTTACCTGGGTCATAAATGAAAAGGGTTGACTGACCAGCTCACAGGAGAGGAATTAAGAGATGAAATTATGGAATATTGGACATAGCTAAATATAGCAGAACATATTAAGGAAGCTTGCTGAGGCACTTTAAAAATGAGCTAAGGGACATTATAAGCAAAATTAAAAAAGGCAGAAAGAACATAATCAGAAAATGGGGGTGCTGAATAAATTCATAATGGAATTAGAAAAGGACTGGAAGAAGGAGAAATGAGATCACCCATAAGCAGATAAAGACAAGTAAAATACGTTTTTGAGGTATATAATATGCTCAGATTAATAAAAAGTTGTAATGGTTTAACACATTTTACTAGGTGCAAAACTTTTCAAGTGCTTTGGCTAGGAGTTTGTTAGAAAGAGCAAGAGAAATTTCTACACTAGGTTTAATGGATTAGACTGGAATGATGCACCATGATCAGAATGAAATAAATTACATCATGGTCACAGAATACAGAATCAATTTCAAAGCAGGTAAATTAATAGAATGAAGTTGGGTAACTTTCTTAGGGATAGTGTAGTCAAGCAACTTTGTAGACATGAAGTAAAATCATTTGGCAAAGCAATAGAAATTTCAGAATTTTTTTAGACAACAGATGAGATTGTTGTGGGCAAAGCCCCTAGACTACATGATATAACATCCAACTTTTATAAAACACTCAAAGCACAGCTTATCACACCATTGTTGCTAGTCTGTGAGAAAGTGGAAAAAAAGTTTATTCCCTAAAGTATTCAAAAGAATCTAAGGTACCCATCTTCCCTGAGAAGCACACTGACAGACAGTTACAGATGAATACAGATCGGTATTACTCATCCAGACGGATGTAGACCAGATGGAATAATGGTTAAAGTCTTCACCTGTCATGCACAATCTACAAGGTTCAGTCCTGGACGCTGACCAATGCCTGCACTGAATTTTCATGCTCTCTCTGTCTCTCTTTGGGGGGGTTCCTTCCACCTTCAAAAAACATGCTGAGTGTTTCCATCTCAAACTCACCCAAAATTGGAGTTGTGTGGCAGCAGTACAGACTTGGCATAATGGTTACCTCACAGGCACAAGGTGCAAGGTTTGATTCTCCCATGGGGCAATTGGCTAGGCTTAAAATGGCCCACAAGGGCAGTTAGCCTAGTACTAATCTATGAACCTATGAAGAGCTGTACAGACCAACTACGCTGGGCAACTACTGTGGTGTGCAGTATCCTCAAGACAGGAGAATACGGATCACAGACTGCAAGCTGTAGCAGAGCTAACCACTTGACAGTGTAAACTATGGCTCTAGGTTATTCAGCCTTATTGACTAATGTTGCCAAATGGGCAAGGGTATTTGACAGTGATTAGTGGATTGAGGACTTGGCCAACTCTGACCTATGTCAGTAATCCATGCTAATGTTTAGGAGGGGGTGTATGTGCCCTTATTGGCCAGTGTGTGCCCCCCATAAAGCCCAGCAACCAAAAGCTGGACATAAAACCAATCAACCTGATAAACATAAACAAAGAATTGGTACACTCAATTTAGGTTCACTGACAGGACGCAGCTTGAAAGTGGATTGCATGATGGGACATCTTATATATCCAGGAGATAAGGTGTAAGGACAGTGCAGCAAAGCCACATGGCTTGGGATCCAGAGTTTACTACTCAGGAGAAGGACAGCCTAGAAATGATGTGGGAATTGTGGTGAGGGAGAAGCTTTGGAAGACAGTGAGGGATGTCATCAGAACTGGTGAGTCATGGCAATCAAATTCCAGTGTAAGGATAGGACACTATTCATAATGTCAGCCTAAGCCCCACAGCAGGGTTGTGACAGTGAGAAAAAGAGCGGATTCAGATGGCAATTGCAGGACCTATTAGATAATGAAGGACAACATGAGTTGGTGTTGATAATGTGTGACCTGAATGCACATATTAGGACAGACACAAAATGATATGAGGACTGCCTGGGTCTCCATGTGTGAGGTAACAGAAATAAAGTAGAAGAGGCCATTCTAGACTTCTGCCTGGCAAATGGCTTGACTGTGGCCAGCAAGAAAGACAGTCATAAGATCACATACAAGAGTGACCAACATGCAACTCAGGTACACATCCTCCTATAGAAAGGGAACTGGAGTGGAATCTGTGATTGCAAAATCATCCCCAGTTAAACAGTCGGCTCACAGCATAAACCACAGGTTGTCATAATCAGCTGTAAGCAATGGTAAGATAAGGCTATGAGATCAACAGAGACCAGGCTGAAGACCTCAAAGATGAATGGAGAGAAAGTACAACAGTTCAAGGCATTACTCAGGGCTCTAGCACCTCACCTCACAGGTGGAGTTGAAGAAGAATAGCAGCACCTCAAAACAGCATGTTTGAAGACTAAAGAACAGATACGTGTCTTGAGCCAGGTATGGAAATAAGGTACACAAGGAAAGCTGGTGGAGCACCTCCTTGGCTAGACAGGGGTCCAGGGAAGTAAATATCGTGTGAAGAAATGTCCAGGGAATTGTTATGGCTAGGCTTGTATAGGTCTTAGGGTCGATAGCCTAGTACCAACCTATGAACCTATAGAAAAGATTTATTTATTTATTTTTATTTATTTTACATTTGTTAACCAGGATAGTCCGACTGGACACAGGTCCATTTTCAGCGGAGGCCCGGGGAGAAAAGCTCCACATGCTCCACATAAGAGTTAAACAGTAGCAGTTTTATACAGTCACATATAGATACCAGTACAGAATTATAGGATTATATGCATACTTGGAATATATTCATACTTAAACTTAAGATTGTAGTTTTCTTGTTCGAACTTAGACATTTTTAGCAGTACAAGGCTGAAAAAGGTAGCATGTCATTCAGTAGTACAATACATATGAGAATGAGACTAAGTCTGAAACACTGACTATTTTACAGATAGCCAGGTAGTAGAGTGGCAAGCTGGTTAGCCAGGGTTGGTACAGGGGCACAGCCAGTGACATTTTAGGAATTTTTTCAGAGATGTTTTAAATTGGTTAATAGTCTGGTTTTCTGTAAGTTCGGCAGGGAGCCGGTTCCAGATTGTTCCAATATGGACCAAGGCATAGGAGACACTATACCTGTTTCTGCAATGTGACTCAGCAGATGTATAAAAGAAACTCTATCAGGTTACAAGGCAAAGACAGAAAGATAAAGAAGGTAGTCAAGCACCCTTCATAAGGGATGCCAGCAACAAGCTGCTCACCACTCTACAAGCCATCAAAGGCACACTGAAGTAGCACTTCCAGCAGCAGTTTCTGAATGAAGAAAACCTCACAGAAGCTGTATTGCCCCAGTCACAGCCTACGATGAAAAACGTGGAGGAGCCCAATATAGAAGAAATAAGAATAGCACTAAGGAAAATTATGTCTGGAAAAGCAGCAGGCTCAGATGAGGCCACAGCAGATATGATAAAGATGTTGGGTGTGAGAGGAGAGAAACGGCTCCTGAGGGTACTCACAGCAGTATGGAAAGGAAGGCGTATCTCAGATGACTGAAAACAGGGAACATTCACAACTGTGGGCGATACAGATACATCAGACTCCTGTCACACTGCAAGAAAGTTCTGGAGAGGGTGGCTAATAAACAAATATGTAGAGTAGTAGAAAGTAAGAAGAGATGAGCAGTTTAGATTCAGATTAAGATGCATCACAACTGGCCCAATGTTTGCAGTGAGCCAGATAGTTCGGAAGAAGCTAGAGATGAGGAAAGAGTCCAAGTGGGCATTCCTAGACTTGGAGAAAGCATATGACAAGGTCCCAAGAAAGCTGATTTGGGCATTCCTGCAATGGTTTGATGTCTAGAAACACTTGTATAACTAGTGTAGGCTATGTACAAGGAGTCAATGACTAAACTACAAACAGTGTTCTGTCTCACAGGTGGGTTTCCAGTGTAAGTTGAGTGCATCAGGGTTCAGCTCTGAGCTCACTGCTGCTCATACTGGTGATGGACTACACTAGCAAATAGGCTGGATGGGCACATCAACAAATTTGCTGTATGCAGATGATGTGGCATTACAGGCAGACTCTGAGCAACAACTTCAGCAAATGACTGGGGAATGATGTGCAAAACTGATGGATCATGGGATAAAATGGAGTACAGATAAGACAGCTGTAATTCCAGCAAATTGGGGAAATCAGAAGAAGTTGAAAACTGAAACAATAGGGCAAACAGTGGACCAGTTAACAGCTCCAGGTATCTGAAAAGAAGAGAAAGGAAGCCTGAATGAGGAGGTCAAGGCTAGAATTAGAGGGGGTGCAGCCAACTGGCACTGAGTAGCAGGGGTACTGTATGACAAAAGAATGCTGAAGAAGCTGAAAAGTAAGGTGCATAAAACAGTGGTCTGTATGTTACAGAAACCTAGGCAATGAAGGCTGTGCAGTTGAGGAAGCTAGACGTGATGGAAATGAAGTGCCTGAGACAGGTAACAGGATGCACACTGTAGGACAGGTGAAGAAATGATGACATCAGAGCAGCAGTCAAAGTAGCTCCAACTGCAGAAAAAGGTCAAAGAGAACAAATTACTGTGGTTTGGGCACATGTGCAGGAAAGCAGAAGACAATCTGGTGAAGATGATTTGGGACAGACAGGAAGAAGTCTAAAGGAAATGAGGGATTCAAGAAAAGAGGCTAATGGAATGTGTGAGAGAAGACCTGGGACAGTCAGGCATGAGTGTTGAAGAAGGCATGGGTGCTGGACTGAACAGAGAGAGATGGCGACAGTTAACACCACACCCTGACCCCATGTAGAAAAAAATGGGAAAAGGGGACCGATGATGATAATTACTCATTCAGATGGAATTCAAAATATATGCTATGCCTTTTTCTTTGTAAGAAATAATGTACAATTTTGGCACAACAGAATAATGAGTATTTTGACACCTTTAATTTACAGGAATCAGCAAGGATAAAAAAAAAAAACAGATTGAGAGGAGGAAACCAGAGTTTGGTTGAATATTCAAAAACTGAAACAGGTGACAAGAACATTTTACTATGCTTATGGATTTACATAAAGCCTCTGATTCTCTTGACTGGAATTTTACCAAATATATTATACAGTAATGAATTTCCCTAATAAATATATAAACAGATGTAAACTTTATATGTATGCAAGGGCAGAAGCAGATCTGCATGACCAACCTGCAAGACCTGGAAATCCTGGTCCCTCTGTAATATCCAAGCACCATAAAGACTAGGCAGTTAAAAGCACCAATGCTAGTATAACCAATGGCCAAGCTACTGTTACTCGCCCCTGACAGAAATATGAATCCCCTAGATCAACAGTGATCTGGCACCATACCCCAATTGAAAGGATTTTCCAGTGGCCTACAGAAAAGCCCCTCTGGACAGAAACTCCACAAAAGAAATAAGAAAGAAGATTGTCACAGCTCCACTTCATACAACATACACCCTGGTAACAAGATGGGATGACAGAATCACAGTGAAGAACACCATGCCACAAACAGGCAAAGAAACTGGGCAGTACAACAAAGGGATGTGAGTTATACCACCCAGAAGAATGGCACCCTCCCATCAATGCAGACCTCAAGAAACTTGGTGCAGCCCCCAATAACCTACACAAATTGAAAATATGAATCAAGTCCAAGATTACACTGACTGACATCAAAACAAAAAACCTTAAAAAGGGGCTGACATTTACACCCCATGGTAGGAGCAACTAAATTAACACCATTATCTACGTTATGCTTTTCTGCAAGAAGAGCAACATGAAAATTTTTTTTCATGAAAGGAGAATGAAATATGGATGTGTCAGACAGGATATGGACCAATCAAAGGAGAATGAAAACAACAGCCATTTTGAGTACCTCTCCACCCAACTATATGGGCATATGAGGAAAAATGCAAAGAGGACATTCGCATCACTAAAAAGGCTTAGCAATAACAAAGGAGGAGTGTGATGAAGCCAGTCAAAGGCAGATGTATTTTCATCAATGACACTGACTTCTACAACCAGAAAACTGAGGCAGTGGATATTGATCACATCATCCAAACCAAACGACTGGTGAACACAACACTGGCTGCTCTTAACTCAGGTAATATACTCGAAGTTGATAAAGTTAATTTCCTCACAGTTGCCTATCTGAGGTTACTCCAGTTTTTTGGCATCACTAAGCCACACAAAAACTAGGCTGCCCCCCCCCCATATCAAGCAGTGGTAGTGAGAAGGCACTTCTCCACTGTGCCACTAATGATTTAATTGGAATTTAAAATAAGAGAAATTGCCAAAAGTGCTCCATCTTACATCTTGGATGTAAAAGAAATTAGGATAAAGCGAGACACAATATTAGTTACCATCAATGTGGAAGCACTTTAGACAGAGCATCAACATGAGTCATCAGTGCACTGAGGCAATCAAAGAGCTCATGGGAACAAGAACTTCCATCACAGCCAGGAAATACATGCAGTAGATGAGCTTTTGGACACAATATTTAAAAACAACCTTATTTATTGGCATTTGAATATTGGGAAAGTCCAACTGGTGCATTGCCCATTTTCAGCGGATTCTCAGGAAGAAAAACTCCACAAAGTATTACAAAAACATTTTGAGAACAATAACGTCACAATCTTCAACAATAATACAATAAACAACAATAAAACAACCTACAGTTTAAAAAATTATACCAGAACAGACATAATGTGAGAACATTGGTTAAGAACAGATAGATACAGCTTAGGAGTGTCGGAGAAGTACGTAAGAGTGGTACAGGATATGTACGAGGGTGATGGGCAGGTTGACAGAGGAGATAAGACAGGAGTCCCCGTGGACTATGATGTTTGCAGATGACATTGTGATCTGTAGTGAGAGTAGGGATCAGGTGGAGGAGACCCTGGAGAGGTGGAGATATGCTCTAGAGAGAAGAGGAATGAAGGTCAGCAGGACTAAGACAGAATATGTGTGAGTGAATGAGAGGGAGGATAGAGGAATAGTGAGGATGCAGGGAGTAGAGGTGGGGAAGGTTGATGAGTTTAAATACTTGGGATAAACAGCTCAGAGTAATGGTGAGTGTGGAAGAGAGGTGAAGAAGAGAGTACAGGCAGGATGGAGTGGGTGGAGAAGAGTGTCAGGAGTGATTTGTGACAGATGAGTACCAGTAAGAGTGAAAGGGAAGGTCTAGAAGAGGGTAGTGAGACTAGCTATGTTATATGGGTTGCAGACAGTAGCAATGACAAAAAGGCAGGAGTCAGAGCTGGACGTGGCAGAGTTAAAGATGTTAAGATTTGCACTGGGTGTGACGAGGGTGGACAGGATTATAATAAGTATATTAGAGGGTCAGCCCAGGTTGGAAGGTTTGGAGACAAAGCCAGAGAGACAAGATTACATTGGTTTGGACATGTGCTGAGGAGGGATGCAGAGTATATTGGGAAAAAGATGCTAAGGATGAAGCTGCCAGGTAACAGGAAAAGAGGAAGACCTAAGATAAGGTTTATGGATGTGGTGAGAGAGGACATGCAGGTGGTTGGTGTGGCAGAGCAGGATGCAGAGGACAGGAAGAAATGGAAACAGATGATCCGCTGTAGCGACCCTTAACGGAGCAGCTGAAAGAAGAAGAAGAGATAGATACAGCTTATATGGCAATAACTTAATGATTTAATAGTTAGGGAATTTTAGCCAGTTTAGAGAAATTGATATAATACAAACAGAAATTGCAATATGAAGTGGGAGGAAAAAATAGGGTTTTGGCATACCTAGACAGAGTGTCACAGGAGAGAAACTGAAGTAAGGAAGTGAGTGAAGAAGGGGGAGTAAGGAGGTTTAAGGTAAGAAAAGTTAGTTATTCAAAAGTAGGGATATAGTTTATCCTGGGGTTGAGCAAGAACAGAGCCAGATTTTGGCTAGGAAGTCTTTCAAAATGTTTTTAAAGGACTGGAGGGAGGGTATTGACCTGATGGATACAGGTAAGGAGTTTCAGGCCTTAGTAACATGGTAAGAGTACAGAACATGCCCAGCAGATTTGATAGGTTTGTGAAGAGAGATGAGTTTTTGGTCACTGGATGGTAATGATTGCGTGGGAACATAATTGTGTAGAATGGTATTTAGTGCTAGAAAATGTTATAGGTGGGTGAGAAGCTGTATATATGTTACTTGATGGGGTAGTTCTAACCAATTTATGCTTTTTAGTGCTATACAGTAGTGGGTTCTGAAAGGGCATTTGCTTCAGATTTAGCTACTTTATTGTAGCATTGTTCAAGATTTGATTTTTGTGATAGCTGGAGGTTAGTAAGGATCATAAAACCATAAAGAAGTAGTAAGGTAAGAAGAACCAAGTGTAGTTTTAGTTGTGCTGGTGAGAAAGTTTTTGGGTCTGTAAAACATCCCAAGTTTTTGGTGAGTTTTTTAATGCCATTTTGTACACGCAGGTCACATTTAATAATTTGCTATGAGAACGACTTCAGTGGCTGTTGTATTATTAAGACAGAGAATTTTAAATTTTGTTTTTTCAAGAGAGAGGGATTTAAGGGAAAAAAAATATTTGCTTTTTTTTGGGGGGTTGAGCATGAGTTCATGCCAGATGTAGAGGGGTTAGAGGTTATGTTCAACCTGTTGATACTGACATCACCTAGTAGTACCTTTTTCATGTGGAATTGTTATGGATATGCAACGTAGGATAACTTTCAGTGTAGCTGTATTGTCACCAGGAGGGATGTAGTAATACATATTTGATTACATCTTTTTCTTTTCAGGAAAGTAATAAGAAGCTCTGCTGAACTGAATTTTGTATTGGTTTGTTGAAGGGGGAAACACGGTAGTTGTTGGGAAATATTAGAACAATACCACCACATTTCTTCTTTATATGGTCATTACAGATGACATTATAGCCAGGATGGGGTAATTTTGGAGTAGTTTATACTGGGTTTAAGCCACGTTTCAATTATACTGAGAAGATTAGTCTTGTCTTGGGTAATCTAGACATGAAGTTCAGTAGTTTTACTTTTTATGTTTCTAATATTTTACAGCAGCAAAGTTAGATTACCAGGGTGGAAGGTTGACAGCTGGGGATTAAAGTTGTGTGTGGAAATGAATTGTCTTGATGTTATAAGTTCAAAGGTAGGTACTAAGCTATTGGCTCAAGGGCTTAAGAAAGCCTAGCCAACAAAGTTGCAACAGATAGCGACAGGATTAGGGTGACTATCTCCTCCTAACAAAATTTTAGTATATTGGGATGTTGTTGACTCTTGTTTTTTTGAAGAGTATTTTTCCGCTTAATTCTATTTTGATTTGAGTTGAAAGTCTATATTTGTGGCCAGTGGGAAGGACTTGATGCCATGTGTGGAGAGTTTAGGGAGGAAATATAGATACTCTCATTTTAACCAGAAATGGTACAAACAGGCAAGAGGAACAGCTATCATTTTAACCAGAAATGTATTATTTATTTATTTGTCTCTGTTTATCAGGAAAGTCAGATTGGGTAATACCCATTTTCAGCAGAGGCCCAGAAAGAAAAGCTCCATTTGCTTACATTGCATTATATTAGGTTCCAGTTAAGCACAGAGTAGTTACATTTCACATATGGCACAGTGGTGCAGCAGTAGTGTTGTTGCCTCACAGCAAGAGATTCTCAATTCTTGGCTGGGGCGCCTTGTTTGTGGAGTCTGCATGTCCTCCTTGGGTTCATGTGGGTTTCCTCCAGGTGCTCCAGTTTCCTCCCACGTTACAAAGATATGCATCTGAAGCATTTCTCCCCGGGCCTCTGCTGAAAGGTGACTTTGTTCCAAGACGGACTTTCCCCAGTTAACAAATGTTAAATAAATAATAAAAATATTTACAGTTATACACAAACAGCAGTTACATTTATACATTCTAAGATTTTACAGAGGTGGAAGTTACTACAGAGAAAGCCCAAATGCAACTTAACGGATTGTACAGGCAGCAGTTATGTATAAAATTGTTTTGTCATTTCAGTGAGAGGTTGTACTCTGTTTAAGGAGAGTATTTGCAGAGAATCACATGGTGAACACAAATGAAAAGGTACAAGCAAGCAAGAGGAACAGCTAAGGAAGCAGCAATGTCCACATACCTGGCAAACATAGCCTTAGCAAAGTGGGAAGAAAATATCATTGACATGAATTACTATTTTCACTTTACTGATGATACGTTCATCTCATCATCTCAGCTTATCAGTGGATAAGCTTAAGGAGTCTTTTTTTTTGACTATACTGAAAATTTTACAAACTTTATGCATTTCACTAACCACTGCAGCCCTGAATATGTATAATTACTGGATCCCACCATTTACAAAAAAAAAAAATGATTCCGTGTTAAATAATGATGTTTTTAGAAAGCCACATGATTAAACTTGTTAATCCACCACAAAGAGAACAAACAAATCCAATGAATTCACAAAATGTTGCTGACAGAAATAAACACAAAAGAAGCAAGATTCTCAAATTCTCCCTGGAAATAAAACATACTGTGCATGAAAAGTGGATCATCATCATCCATGAAATCCAATCCATTAATAGCAGACTAGACATTGAGCCTACTTTCATATATCATAAAGGGCAAAATATGAGCTGGGTAGAAGGATGTGTCTTGCCCACCATGGATGCAAACAGCAGCGCCTTTCCCTGCATGCCTCCAGGAAGCAGATGCTGTTACTTTATGAGTAAGAGCTTTTGTCTCATCTCAAAAAAGAGAGATTACAGCACAGAGCAAAATGACTGCAAAAGCAAAACCAAAGAGTGAAAAGGTCACACAGACAAACCAATTAGTAAACACTACAAGAAAAAAATATCCAAGCTAGAGGTTTCACTCTGTGATACCTTAAACCTCCTAAAAGAGAGGCTCATGGGATATATGCAAATGACCCCTTAAGGAGATCAAGTATTTCAGCTATATGGCTTCTGAATGTCCATGACTTTTTAATTTTTCTTGGTAAGTCTTTGTGGATGTATTCAGGCCAATAAAGCCAAACCCCACTAGCTATGGACATGCATGTTTTGAACTTCTTATGACTTTGTCAGCACAGCATAAGTGGACTGTTTGGCTACAGTTTAGAAAAACAGGGTCTTTAAACCCAGCTGATATCCATAACAGTTAAGGTGTCTGCAAAGGGTCTATATTAGATTCTCGAAAGCCAACAATGCTGAATCTGAAATTGTAGACACGAGAATAGCGAATGCTGATAATCCTGAAGACATAAACGGAAATCTCCGTAAGGGGAGATTTCCATTTACTGCAATGTAGTGCGGTCTCGGAGTTGGTATATTTAAGTAGCGGGGGGTGTAAACCTGTTAGGGTACTTTTTTCTTTTTTGGGGGGTCTTTTTATAAGGTCGAAGTTTGAAGACATCGACCATATGTTATCTGATGTTTTCAACCATCGATCTTATTAATATAGACCCGTATGCAAAATATACCAAAATCCAAACCAAAGAGTAAAAAGATCTCACAGATAAACCAACTAGTAAAAACTACAAGAAAAACTGATAAAGCAAGTTTGCAGCTGCACAGCATGTACAGCACTTTATACAGTCAAGACAATCAATGCCTTGAAGGCAATATATTAGGTAAGTTAACATCATGGGTTTAGAAGGACTTGTTAGTTTATATGTAACACAATCTTCTGAAACATCACTGTCGAACTCTTTACTACTTTCTAATACGTGTCAGTATTAACATTTCTAATAAGCGTACATTTTAAAACTTTCTTCCATTAAGTTATACAAGGATTTATTAGTGATTTGCATACACTCATCATTTAATGATGTTGTTTCCTGATGACTTCAATTTTGTCATGTACAAAACATTTATTATTTAGTGGAGTTACCTTATAATTGATATATCACCAGGTATATTCACTCTTTCATAGAAAGGGTCATAGGAAGTTACTAGGCTACTGGTCCTGAGGCCCTTACAAGCCTAGCCAAGAATTTAGCCCATGTTCCAACAAGTCAGCACCCTATGCCACTGTCCAGCAGGGACAAAGGTGGAATCCCAGGGGTGTATTTTCTGTTCCCCAATGCAGGTACTCTGCTTTATGTGGAGAGGGAGTCTATTCCACAAAAGGGGGAGTTTCTAGGGCACAAATCTGTCCCGCCAACAAGTCCTATTGATGTCACAGACCAGGCTGAGGTCGCACATGTAGGTTAATTGAGTGGAGCTTGACTTGCGGATATGCAGCAGTCCCATCAGGGTGGGGTCTGAGATTGCATTGTATGTCAGACAGAAATCACCTCTAAGGAGTCTGTAAGAGACTGAGCAGAGGGACAGAGCTTTTAGCCTAAACTGATGTATTAATGGATGTGACTGTGACGGTTCCTACTCAGGGTCAGTAATCAAGAAGCCCTAATCCTCATCAGTGTCACCAGTGAGACTACTAGTCACTAGGCTACTAGGAACAAAAATGGATACACACAGTATTTTCAGATGCAGTTCTCTGTAACAGGCACAATTTCCCTTAAGAGCACACAGGGAGCATGCTCCATACCTGGGACGGGACTCTCTCTCTCTTTTTGTCCAGACCTAAAACAAGACTCCACATTGACCACTTTGGAGCTCTGTGTCCCTGTTCAAACTAGTTCACACACACACACACACACACACACACACACACACACACACACACACACACACACACACACAAATTTGGGTATTTGATCTTCACACACACACACACACACACACACACACACACACACACACACACACACACACACACACACAAACACACTTGGATATCTGATCTTCACACACATACACACACACACACACACACACACACCTGGGAAAGGCTGGCACAGATTTACCAGCTGTGCCCCCCCTGCCCAGACTACAAGATAATTATGCTGCCACCAGTCAGCTATTCTAAGGCTCTTACAAGGGTACCCAGTTATACTGAGTAAAACTAAAGCTAATACAAATGGCAGATTTTGACCAATGCAGCAAGGCTTTCTGGAGTGTCCACAGTGTTACTAAAATAAGCGTAAGTACTCTTAAGGTGTTAAAAGTATTCCCTAAAACACCAGCTACAATGAAAGGTATAGCAATATTTAATAATAAATAAAGTAGAAAACATGAAAATACTGAATATCTAGTTATAATAAACACCAGAGTTTCAATCACAGGAGATACAAAAAATATAACACAGGTGGATGGATTCACACAGATGCAGAAAAACAATACTTAACTAATCTTACTATATTTTCCTGACTGACTAAAGAATTATTGCTCCCTAGTTAAGTTACTTACTACAGCAAGGCAAGATGAGGTGTTGAGTTGCTTACTACAGCAAAGCAAGATGAGGTGTGTAGTTGTGTGAGATATCTTTCCTGCCATGTTCCGAAAAACAAAGTGCTGTTGCGAGAGTTCCATCATATCTCTCACTAATATCTAAAAAAATCCTTTCAGAGCGGGATACAGAATGACATCACATCTGGTCACCTGACTCTGGTACAATGCACATCCAGAGCTTTGCTAAGATCTGTTGCAGCATCTGAAAACTATATAACAATTTAAAAAACTTCCACCATTCCAGGGTCGAAATTAGTTCACCCATAAGGACAATACAGTAAGACTCCTAGTCCTGATTTTTTTTTTGTCTCTGGCTGCAAACAGACCTGTAAGATAAAATCACTATGGCCTAAACCAGCCTACTTAATTTTCAACATATTTTTCAAAATTATACAGACTGAGATTAACTTCTTCCCTTCCAAAATTCTCTTTTAAAACACATAGATTTAATCACTTATAATAACACTGTCTGACATACATGTATATATATCTTTCCTGTCCAGCAGGACCCACTGTTGCTACATTTTTAACACAAGTAACTTTACAAATACATTTTAACGCAAGCATCTGTACAAATTGGTGAGATAGTGAAATGATATAAAATTCTTTACAAAACTCTAGCTAGCTATGCTGGCATATGTTACACATGCACTGCACTACTCTCCCTGGCACATATGGCAACCTCATATCATCATATGCCCCCGCCCTTTGAATACTCAAGCTAGTTTTTTTCAAGAGTCCCTGGAAAACCATTGCTTGAGAGAAATGGGCTTGCCTGGGAACACGTTAACCTATACCCTGTCTGGACAGCCCATCTGCACTGGCATTGCTGGCACCACTACAGTGCTGCACTGTCATGTCATATGCTTGCAACTCCAGGCTCCACCTTACTAACTTGGCATTTTGCTGGCTGGCATGATGTTAAGAGACTGTGCTCTGCAGCCACAGTGAATTTCCTTCCATACAGCTGAAGTTACTGCAGTGCCCATACTATGGCTAGACATTCTTTTGCTACGGCTGCATAACATTCATCCCTGGGTTGGAGTCTACTGCTGACATATACAATTGGGTGCTCTTCTCCCTCTGAAGAAACCTGGTTGAGTACAGCCCTCACCCCATGGTTTGAAGCATCCACCCACAAAACAAATTCTTCACTGTAATCTGGACTCACGGGGTCCTCCCAAAGCCCCTTTAAGCTTTTGGATGCCTGCGCACAGGCTGGGGTCCACACTAACTTATCTGGCCATTTTTTTCCTCGTCCAGTCATGAGGGGAGCAACTATTGTACTATAATTGGTAACAAACTTTCTACAGTACCCTGTTGTCCCCAAGAATGCCTTCAGCTGCTTTTTGGTAACAGGGGCAGGCCACGCCTAAAGACCTTCCACTTTGGCAGGTTCTGGCCTGATCTTACCACTCCCCACTCTATGTCCCAGGTAGGAGACCTCTACCATACCCACGACACTTACTGGGCTTAATGGTCAACACTGCCCATTGCAGCCTGCCCAGGACCTCCCTACCATGGTAAGACTTCATCATGTTAACATGGTACAGTCTGTGCCCCTGCCTCCTGCCTAGCAGGTTTACCACATAATTAACATCACTGACCTTCCTTACCCCTTAGGGTTCCTACCAAGCTACCTGCAGCTTATTGTGTCTAACAGGAATGAGCAACATAACCAACTGTTCCACAGCATACTCTCAGGATCAAGCATTCCTATCCTACCAGACCTTTTTCTGATGTTGGGCTCCTGCCAGGTTCTCCTGGGCCAAGCCCATGAACTTCCTAAGCCTTGTCCTGAGGTTTAGGACATATGGCACAACAGACTCCTTGTGGGATTCACATTCACCTTCCCACTCATCAAGAATCAAATCTGTGCCCATACAGCAACTCAAAGGGTGAAGTACTTGTGGATTCCTGGGGTACCTCTCTGTATGCAAACAGAAGATGGTTCAAATATTTGTCCCACTTTTTCCTAAACTGATCTGAAAATGCCCGTAGCATGGTCTTTAGTGCAGAGTTTAAACTCTCCACTAGACCATTAGTTTGGATGTGGTAGGGGTGGTCTTTAGGTGCTTCAGTCCACAGTGCTTCCACAGAGAAGCCAGTAGGTCTGATATGAAATTGGCAACTTTGTCAGTCAGTATTTCTCTTGGGAAACCTACCCTGCTGAAAATCTCTAACGAAGCATTTGGCACCTTCTCTACCTCAATGGAGGACAGAACCACCACCTCAGAGTATCTAGTAGCATAATCTACTACCACCAGGATATACTTCTTCCCTGTGGAACTCTGGGTACTCAGAGGCCCCATAATATCCATAGCTACCCTCTGAAACATATCTTAAATCACAGGCAAAGACATCAAAGAAGTTCTGATCTTGTCTCCTGCCTTGCCTAACTTTGGCACTGTTCACAGGTCTTGGAGTACCATGTTACATCCCTTGAAATCCCAGGCTAATAAAAGTTCTCCATAATATGTCTCTTGGTATGCCTTATACCCATATAGCCTGCAAAAGAAATGTTATGGGATATGGCTACAAGTGCCAGAAGGAAGGCTTTGGGCACTACCAACTGCTGTATTACCTCACCCTCAAGTCCCCCTCAGGGGTCCACTCTCTATACAATAACCTTTGTTCCAGTATACAGACTCCTCTTCTCCTTGAGAATTAGGTGCCTCCTAAGCTACTTCCCTCAAGCCACATACAGTAGGGTCTGAAAGCTGAGCCAGTCTCAGCTCTACCTTTGTGACCTTTCCCAGCTCCCTTTCCACAGGAAGGCTGGTAACTCCTGACAGCGGTCCCTCACTGTCAGCCTGGGTACCACCACTCACCTCTGTCCTTGTAGTCACCCTGTGCACGGGAACATCAGTACCTAACAGCAGCTGTGGCTCACTGCTACAGGGTAGCTCCCTCCTTGAAATAGCCACATCACCAGCCCCAGCTTCAGGTGTGGGGTCTGTCTGGATCTCCCCCAGGCTACCACACCCACATCCCTGTCTCCAAGCCTGACTGCATGTAACTGCATGCACACAAGCTACTGCATTATCAAAATCATTCCCTGTCAAGACACTTGCAGGGATATCCTCAAACACGCCTACATGCTTCTTCCTTTCCATCCTCCCAGTCAAGGTGAACCCTGGCCAAAGGTATTTGGAATGGGGTTCCTCTTAAAGCTCTGACTGGAGCGGACTGCCCAAGCAAGTGCTGTTTCTCTTTAACTATTGCATGCTTCACAACTGTTATGTCAGAGGTTGTGTCTCTCTTAGCAGTGGCCTGCCTGCCATCCACTAAGATAGGATACAAACTCTGGTGATAGTCTGGTACCCCTGTTGTCTCCAGAAAACTTACCACTGGCATTGTTATTCCCACTTGCTGGATCCCTCACCTTTTGTTTGCCATCTTGCTTCAGTGGACATTTGTATGCTACATGGCCTCTCTGGTCACATTTAAAACATGTAACCCTTGGCCATGTACCTGAACTAGTGGCTTCCCCTGTTACTGGTGGACACTGCTGGGTGGTTTAGGCTGCCCACCAAGGGTTCAGTTATATCCATGTGTAGCACTGGGTATCCCCTTCTTGTGCAGTGGTGCCCTGCTTACTAAGTAGAGATCTCCTTTTCTCCCAACTCATCTGCAAAGCTACACTCCTAGTCTGCTAACCAGATTCTCATGTTCTCAGGAAAAGTGCTAAGGGCTTGTTCCCCTCACTAAAATGTCTGCCAGCCTTTCAAAAGTGATGACCTGACACCCACTTACCCACCTATAAGTGCTTAACTCAGCAATATAATCACATAATTTATCGGATAGGAAAATAGTCATATAAAGGTGGATTTGGGACCTCCTTTTGACTGTTTTTTTAGCCTAATTTATTTTAGTTTCTTTTAAGAATTACATTTTATTGTTTAATTGTTTCATTGAATTGATGTAATTAAAGATCCAGTGGGCGTGTATGGGTGAAAGGTGTATGTATATATACATAGAAGTTTTACTAAAGTTTGTATTTCTGAAGAAATCTGACTGAAGAAAGTGTGGATTAAATTGTTTTACGCTCATTTTTTAGTCTGTTCTCGGTTGCCTTCAGTGTTTTTTGGTTCTTAATATAATCACATACTCTTTCATCTACCTTGTGACTATGCTCACAAAACTTTTCTGTAAGTTTCAGGTCTTAACTTAAAGCATTCCAATAAACTTTGTTTAACTTTATCATTGTTTAAACAATCAGGATCAGACAATTTAGAAACAGCAGCTATATCTTTACCATGTAGTAAGGGGGTCAGGAACAGTACCGAGATTCCTTGGTCAACATTTTACTGTTTGCATACTCTTTCAAATATATGACTTCTTTGGAGCTTGGTGTTCCTGTTCCAAGTAGCTGATACACACACACACAAACACACACACACACACACACACACACACACACACACACACATACACACACACTTGGATAGTTGATCTTCACACACACACACGGGAAACACTGGCACAGATTTACTAGCTGTGCTCCCTCTGCCCAGACTATAAGGTAATTACATTGCCACCAGTAAGCTACTCTAAGGCTCTTACAAGGGTACCCAATTACACTGAGTAAAATTAATACTAATACAAATGGTAGAGTTTGACCAATGCAGCAAGGCTTTCAGGAGCGGCCACAGTGTAACTAAAATAAACATAAGTACTCATAAGATTTTAAAAGTATTCTCTAAAAGACCAGCCAGAATGAAAGGTATAGAAATATTTAATAAGAAATAATAACATAGAAGACAGGAGAGTACTGAATATCTAGTTACAATACCCCAAAGTTTCAATCACAGGAGATATAAAAAATATCACAGATGGATAGATTCACACAATTGCAAAAAAGCAATATTTAACTAATATCACTATATTTTCCTGACTGACTAAAGAAACTGTTCCCTGGTTAAGTTACTTACTACAGAAAGACAAGATGAAGCATGTGGCTGTGTAAGACATCTAAGACAGATCTTTCCTTTTAGGTTCAGAAAAACAACGTACTGTTGTGAGAGTACCTTTATATCTATCACTAATATCTAAAAAAATAATTTCAGTGCTGGATATAGAATGATATCACATGTGGTCACCTGATTCTAGTACAATACACACCCAGAGCTTTGTTAAGATCTGCTGCAGCATCTGAAAGCTATGAAACAATTTCAAAAACGTATACCATTCCAGGGTAGCAATTAGTTTACCAGTGAGGACAATACAGTAAGATTCCTAGTCCTGGTTTTCCCTGACATTTTTGTCTCTGGCTGCAGTCAGACATGTAAGATAAAATCTTTATGGCCTAATCCAACCCATTTAATTTTCTAGCTGGACTGAGATTAACCTATTTTTAACACAAGCAACTTTACAAATAATTTTAACACAAGCATCTGTATAAATAAGTGTGATAGTCAAATGACATAAAATTCTTTACAAAACTCTAACTAGCTATACTGGCATATGTTACACGTGCACTACCATACTCTCCCTGGCACAGATGGCACTACCTCATATCAGCCAGTGACAAAAGGAATATAAAGTGTTTGTATCAATTAGGCACTAGCTACACAGTATAGGAATATAGCACATAATGTTGTAACCTAATAGCTACCAATAGCATTAGATATGCAGAACTGGAATGAAAGATGAGATCTATCCAACTTTAGCTTGGCCAAACAGCCTGATCCCAGCGTGAATGAACAGACACAAAATACACCAAAAAATGAAAAAAAAACTTAGAAACTAGTTCAAATTTTATTGTAAAACGCTTGTAAACCTTTACAAAGCCCTATTCACTACAAGCTTTGACAGTTAACGTAGCTTGTTTTAAACATGAGATATCCGCACTGTAATATTACAGAACTTTCTTCTTGACTCACATATCTAGCTTTATATATATATATATATATACATATATATATATATATATATATATATATATATATATATATATATATATATATAAATACATATGTACATATATGGGTACAAGTGAAAAACAAAACTGAACATACAATGAAAAACTCTCAAAATGTTGAAATGTTGAAATCAATATAAATAAATGTTTATAGAGCTGGAGTTGCTTCCTTGCAGGGACCATGCTAGTGCTTGTTTCCAGATTTTGCTAAGAGAGAGAGTGATACTGTTTTCTGACTGGCTGTGTACTGGTACAGTTTATGCATATATGTACAACTATATGTGAATGGTATTAGTGGGTATTTTGAATTCAGCATTTTAAAGGTCCTTTAGATATTGAATTATGTTCCACTGTATATCCCAAATATGGGTAACGTATAATATGCCACTCTGCAGCCACTGTGACTGAAAAATACTTTTCACCATATGGAATCCAAAATTCTACTCCAGAACAGTGGTGATGGTTTGGACTCTTCTCTTTCCCCCTAATGATGGTCTCTATGCCTCTGTATCCCAAGTTCCGCTGGTATCATTGTGCTTGTATTTCCTGTTGTTTCACTCCTGTGGATTAATTCTGTTACTGAAAGGAGCCAGATTTTTTAGCAGGAATGGAATATGGCCCTAACATACTACTACCATGTAGTTGTTGCAGTGTGATTATAATGACTTTACAATCCACCTACTCCTCCTCATTCTGACCTACTGAGCACAAATATTTTTTTCTGCTTATTCTCAAGTGGAAGCCAAAGAAAGTCTGATGTAATTCAATAACATTTCTTAATACATGTAGATAGTGGAAATTATGGTAAATTTCTTACTAGTAATAACATTTTCATCAATATGTAAGTCATTGTGTTACTATGCACTACAAAGTGTTAACAACTTTGGGTTTCTACAATGTTATGAATCTTTACTCTACTGTTTAACATGGAAGAACAAGTGGATTTACTTATTGTATACTCTTATTTGGTAAGTGAATGATTCCCACTTCTGCCGTATCTCTGTAAGTGTGCATTTTCACCTGGGTTGTTGCCGAAAAGGGTCCTTGGATCCACCCAGTCAACAAAGTAAAATAAATAAATAAATATTAATCACATGAACGTATGTACGAAACAGCAATTAAACAGTTTCCAACTTCTCTGCTTATTTGTTATTAGTATAATGATGCATTTTGTGTTATCTATTATTTCACCAATTTTATTAAGAGTTATTCTTAAGTAGTTATACTCTTATATTACTTTAAAGGGAATGTCAGACATATTTTGCAGCCTTATTTTTTCTGTTCTGTGAGGAGAAATATTGCTAACCTAACAGCATGGCATACTGAGTAAAAATACTTATCACTAAAGGGATACTATCATTTGGTAGCTATATCCATTGTACACAGTTATTCACAAACTATCTAAATAAAAGTGGTTCTGAACTTGCCCCTTTAATGCCACAGTGTAGTACATTTTGCTTTAAATAAGAAATTAAGGCCTTTGACACCAGCACATATCACAATGGGGATAGCTGACAAACCTGATGTATTCTTTTGGTAATGTGCAGAGCATCAGTGGCTACACAATTCTTATGCATTCAGCCCAAGTGCACATTCATAGACTCATAGACTTTTATAAGGCTAATGACCTTAAGGGCTTTTCTAAGCCTTGTCAAGTTTTCTGAAAGAGTAATGATGTCCTGCAACCAAAAAGGACATTGAGTGCCAGGCATTTATGAGCTACCGCTGTCCATAAGGTGCATGGATGCTAGGCACAGTGTAAATTTCCTATTCCTCATCCACTTGTGTTGTACTTAAACTGGGTAATAGATGAACTCAGCTTCACATGGATGGGAAGCCTGTTCCATAGGAAGGGCAGTCTCTGGGACACACAACTGACTCTCCAGCATGTTCTGTTTATGTCACAGACAGAGAGAGAACAGATTCTTGTAGTGATGTAGAATATTTTTACCTCCTTAGGGGGAAAGATGTCACCAATCCTAAAGGAAAAACAGTGAACCACAGGCAAACTGGTACTTCTTCAGCATCAAAGTTACCTAGTAAAATACTTTTGGAGTTTTTTTTTAGTCCATTTATATCTTTACCTTATCTTTAGCACTGTACGCACAGAAGTTAGACACATATCCCATAATTCCTTTAATAATACCTGCAAATATGGGAATTAAAAGTTTTTCTTCCCTTAAAAATATTACGTAAGGTATGTATGGACTTAATAACTGCCACATACTCTTTAAATTTTAGATCCTGTTCAGTTTTTACTCCTAGGTCATCTACTTTATTACCTACTTGGACAATGTCGACATTAAGGCTATATGGAGCTTTTTTTAGCACAAAAATGCATTGACCTTGAAAATATTTGGCATGGAAGATGTGAATTCAGTAGTAGGAGTTCAGAGTGAAATTACATATTATTCCCAAAGATACAAAAACTGGGATAGGCTAGACATAATTTACATTTAACAGATACGTGTACATTTATTTGAAAGTTTTGATATGCATCTAATAACTATTTTAGATTGCATGCCAACAATAAATAAAATAACAATGCAGGGTAATGAGACACTACTGCTTTCCTACCTATCTGCTGAAAAGGGAGGAATTTAAGGAATGGGTAGTGGAAATTATTCGGGAGTTATTAAAAAAGATAAATTTTTTTTCTGAAAATACAGCTAGGGAATGGGATAAAATTAAAGTGGAGTTTAAAAATAAGGTAGAAATAAAAGTAAGAGAGAAATGATTAAGAAGTAACAAGAATTATTTAGAGGGACTGACTAATGGTAAAGTATTGCAGAACAGGGGGAATCTCACAGAACAGGAAGAGGAGCAACAATAGAATGCTAAACAGAAAATAAGGGATTACCTCAATAATATGTATGAGTTTATACATACCCCACCCAGGGAGGGGTGTCCTCTTTCCCCTTTGTTATGACTGCTGTTAAGCAACTTTTTTAGATAATAACTCCAGAGCACAAAAGCTTTTATCACAACTCAGGCAACAGAAAGTAGAAAGGATTGTCATCAAGCTTAGGCAGCCTATAACGAGGAAGATAACAAGAGATCCTGTAGAGATGCTAGAATAATTTCGGAAATTTTAAGAAAGTCTGTATAAATCAGAAAAATGTGGACATCGAGAAAAGGTACAAATGGAAATGTTTATGGAAGAATTGAATACGCCAAGGTTAGCGGTAGATGAGGCTCAATTAATAACAGGATAGGAGGAGATGAGATAAAAATGGTGGTGTATAACCAATCCAAAATAAAGTCCCTAAGAACAGGTGGTATTCCAGTGGAAGTTTGGAGGCTATGAGAAAAAAATGATAAAGAAGATCTGGAAGGTTTTGTTTCACACTATTTTAAGAGGAGGAGAAGCTCCAACATCCTGGAAGGAAGCAGTGGTGGCTGTAATACCTAAAGAGGGTAAAGACTCATCAGATCCGACTTCATATAGGCCCATTTCAATCCTAAACCATGATCATATTCCATGATTATAAAGTGTTTATGTCTATAATGGCTATAAGAATGTCAAAGGTGATTCCAAAATAGATAGATATGTGATCAATGTAGTCTTGTGGAGGGTAGTTAAACATTTAACAACAATGACAGAATGCAAGAAAATATCATGATGCAGAGAAAGCATTTGATAGAGTAAGTTGGGACATTATGAGCAGGGCAATGAAAGCATTTGCATTCCCTGATAAAATTATAAGGTTGATTAGGAGGCTATATGAGGGATGGGAGGTGAAAATTAAAGTGGATAGATTCCTCTCTGATAACTTCTGTTTGAGCAGAGGAACCAGGGAGGGGTGTCCTCTTTCCCCTTTGTTATGTGCACTACATTTAGAACGATTGGCAAAGAAAATAAGGGACTCAGAAATTCAAAGATATAAATGGTATGGAAGTCAAGAAAAGCTGTCTCTATTTGCAGACATTATTGTATACCCGACAAAACCAGAAAAGAAGATTTCAGTGTTGTGGAACATTTTGAGGCAGCTTTAAATCTTTTCAGGATACAAAATTAATGAAGCTAAAACAAAGGCAATAGAAGTAAATTATGTACCAACACACAAATTGGTTCAGCAACATCCATATTTATGGGGACATGATAAAATGAAGTACTTAAGAGTATAGATTAAAAATTATTCTGGTGTGGCAGCTAAGGATATGTGGGAAGAAACTAAAAAGATAATATAAAAAAAACTGGGAAATTGGAAGCTCTGTTATATGCATATGGATAGCAAGATACAAGCAATTAAAATGTTTTTGTGGCTTTAGTTTTATACACAGGTCAGGCATATTTTTATTAGCTAGAGGAGAAGGCAATTAAAAAAGAGCCGAAGGATTTTATCTGGGAGGGGCAGATGGTAAGACTCAAGTGGGATAAGCTGATTTTTCCAATAGAGCAAAGCGGTTTGCGATTACCCAATTTGAAGGGGCATTTCAGAGCTACAGTTAATGCTCCATATATATAGCACGAAGAAAACTATAATTCAATATGGAAAGAGATGATGATGAAACAGGAGGAAGCTCAAGAAACAAGGACAGACTGGGATTCTGGATGCAGACCTTTACAGAGAATAACAATAATCATACAAAATATAATATTCATAAAGTAGCAGAAAGTATTCTAAGAACTATGGCAACATGGAAATGGAGAAAGAAGGTTCTGCTGATTGGGATGACTGCAATTAGGGATACAGTCAATAGGCTAGAGGGGGCTGGAATTTATTAGAGAAAACAATCAAAGGAACCAAGGTATTTTGAGCAAATAACTAGAGCGGGAAAGGTAACAGAAAGGGAAGACGCCAAGGATTTTATTGGACTGCAGGTTAGAGATTGCCTTCCCTATCAAGGATTGATATCAGAGTATAAGCAAAGAGATATAAATAAGGAGGGGTGCTAAATGAAAGACCAGCACTGGTAGAGTTTTTAATAGAATCTAGAAAGTACAGTTGTGTACACTTACCATAAATGTAGATGTTCGAGTGTATTCACTGTTGCAGTCATTACACTTGGGTTATCCTGCTGGCAGGCTACGCTCAGTCGGCCTGAATTCCAAAGTCTTGGTCCGGCATCCGTTGCTGTCACCTCTTCCCTGACTTCAGTGCGCCAGGGGTATAAAAGATGCAGCCAATGCCATTTTCTTCAGTTTTTCTTGCCCCAGATGTCAGGTGCCTCCAAAAGGGTAGGCTAAAAATATGCCAATAAAACATGCATGCACCAAAATATGTAATACCTTCATCTACAAGCAAATACACCACGTAGGTTGTATAGATTAGAGAAGTGTAGATAAGTTCCAGCAAAGAAATGGGGGATGGTGGGTGGGTAACCTGGACTGCAACAGTGAATACACTCGAACATCTACATTTATGGTAAGTGTACACAACTGTACTATGTTCTTCGTGTTTCACTATTGCAGTCATTACACTTGGGTTGAATCCCAAAGCTATGGATGGGAGGCTGGAGCTAAATAGCATTAGCAGTGGCTATGAGGCCCTGCAGAACTGCAGTGGCAAAGCCTGCCCTGGATTTAGAGTAGAGTGGTAAATGATAGTGATTTGTAAAGGTGTGCACTGAACTCCAGGTAACAGCCTCTAAAATGTCTTTGGTTGTTACTCCCCAGAGGAAGGCTGCTGAAGTGGCTGCTGCTCTGGTAGAATGTGGCCTAATGCCCTTAGGCAATGGCTTGCCATGGTGTGAATAGCAGAAACGAATGCAGTGGCCTATCCACTTTGAAATAGTCTGCTTTGAGATAGCCTTTCCTTGTGATCCTGCAGCATATGCCACTAGTAGTTGCTCAGTCTTTCTGAAAGCTTTGGTTCTGTTCAAGTAGAAGCGTAGCTGTCTGTGTATGTCCAAAGAATGCAGAATTCTCTCCCCCTTATTCTGTGGGTTTGGATAAAACGTAGGCAGATGAATAGTTTGGTTAAGGGCCACAATGGACACTACCTTAGACATAAATGTAGGGTTTGTCCTCACAGAAACCCTGTCTGGATAAAAAATGATAAAAGGTTCCACAGCCATGAGTGCCTGCAGCTCTGAGACTCGTCTTGCAGAGGTTATTGCTAAGAGCAGAGCTGTTTTCCAAGATAAAAACTTTATATCAGCTGTAGTGGCTGGCTCAAAACGGGGCAGAGTGAGTTTTTCCAAAACATAATTGAGGTCCCATGCAGGTACTGGTGATCTCCTTGGAGGCCTTAAGTTTTTGGCTCCTCTGAGATATTGCCTTAACAAAGGATGGGAAAAGATTGGTGACTCTGTATTATAATGAGCCGAAATGGCAGTGGCATGAATTTTAATTGATGAAAAGGATAGGCCTTTGTCCAGCATCTCAGTTAAGTATTGCAAAATCTGAGGAATATTTGGTACTGCTGTGTCAATTCCTTGTGCCTGGTTCCAAGCACAGAATCTCTTCCATTTTCCAGCATAATATTTTCTAGTACTAGGCCTCCTGGTCTCCAAAATGACATCCATCATCGCTTTAGTGAGAGGTGTGTTTTTGTATGACTACATTATCCGCCATGTTGCCAGATTTAAGGTCTTGAGTCGGCTGTGCAGGATCTGATTGTTTTGTTGGGACAGTAGGTGAGGTATTTGAGGGAAGGTCTAGGCTGGACATTGAGACAAGTTCCTTAGGATTGGATACCAATACTGGCGAGGCCAGTCTGGGCAATCAATATCATTCTTGGCTTCTCTTGTCTGATCTTTAGGAGTACCTTGGGGAGGAGAGGCAGTGGAGGAAAGGCATATACTGTTTTTCCAGCTGAAAGATAGGGCATCCACTTTCCATGCTTGTCTGTGATAAGTCCTTGTGCAGAATTTCTTTAGTTGGCAGTTGTGAGGAGAGGCAAATAGGTCTATGTCCGGGCATCCCCATTTCCTTGTTATCATGTTGAAGACTTGTGGATCCAATCTCCATTTGTGGGGATGCATGAGGTTTCTCCTTAGTTTGTCTGCCAGAGTATTTATCTTTCCTGGCAGGAATTGTGCCTACAGATGTACTTGGTAGGTTAATGCCGTGTCCCACAAAGTCATGGCTAGTCTGCAGAGGGGGTAAGAATGAGTGCCTCCCTGCTTGTTTATATACCACATGACTGTGGTATTGTCTGTCTTTATCAGTAGTTGTCCCGGATGAAGTAAGTCCTTGAGGGCTGTCAGGGCATTCTGAACAGCTAGCATCTCTTTTTGATTGATATGTAGATGCATTTTGTTGGCGGACCATGTGCCTTGAATACATCTTCCTGCCATGTGTGCCCCCCAGGCATAATTCTGATGCATCCATTGTCAATGCCTGCCTGGCTGGGGATAAGGTGAATGGCTGTCCCTTGTTCTGGTGACAGGCCTTCGCCCACCATCGAAACTCCTGTTGCAGGCAGGGAATGAGAGTAATTATTGTTTCCAAGCTGTGGCAATGCTGAATCCAAACACTTTTTAGGTACCATTGAAGTTTCTTCATATGCAGTCTTGCATATGGAATTAGTAAAATGCAGGATGCCATGAAGCCCAAAGCCTGCAGAATTTTTCTTGCAGATAACTGGGCCTTTGTTGCCAACCGTGTGAAGTAGGTACTCAGTTGCCTTTGTTTGTCTGGCATGAGATAGGCCATCTGGGCAGTTGTATTTAAGCTTGCACCCAGGAATATTATCTCTTGAGAGGGTACTAGTTTTGATTTTTGCTCGTTGACTGTGTACCCTAGGCATGGTAGTAATCTTTCTACAAATAACAGATGCTGTAGTAGAATGTCCTTGTTCTCTGCTTGAATGAGGCAGTCATCCAAGTAAGGATATATCTGTATTCCTCTTTGTCTGCAGAATGCAATTACTGGAGCCAGGCACTTTGTAAGGACCCTGGGTGCAGTAGATAAGCCAAAGGGCAGTGCAGAGAATTGATAGTGCATTGAGCCAGCTTTGAATCTGAGGTATCTTCTGCATGTTTGTCTGATTGGGACATGCAGGTATGCCTTTTTTAGGTCTAAATTCACAAGCCAAGCCTTCTTGCCCAGCATGGGCAGAAGCTGCTGTAAGGTCAACATTTTGAATTTTGGTATATCCAGATATGTGTTTAGAATAGATAGGTCAAGTACTGGTCTCCAGGCTTTGTCCTTTCTGGGTACCAAGAACAGTCGTGAGTAAAATCCTTGTCCGTGCTCTTGTTCTGGTACTTGTTGAATGGCCCTCATGTCCATGAGGGATGAGACTTGTTTTTCTGCCTCTGCCCATTGTTTTTTTGGTAGATTTGGCCAACCGTTTGCCCTTGGCAGGGTATGAAAGTGTAACTTGTAGCCCTGTGACACTATGTCTAAGACCCATTTGTCCTGGGTTATTATGTGCCAATTTTGAGCAAAAAGTGCTAGTTTTCCCCCTAAAGGCGCTGCCAAAAGATAAGTGCTTGGCGTAGGCAGGGGGAAGTCATTGAGACTGTTTCCTGTAAGGCTGTGATTTGTCTTCTCCACTTTTGGAGGTAGAAGCAACCCATTGTTTAGACCTGTATGAACCTTGGGGCTGGGATCTGCCTCTTGGGCGTCCATATCTGCTACTTTGTGGTCTGTCTGACACTGGAAAGGACCAATTTTTGTAGTCCAGTGTCTGCTAAATCTTGGAGGCTGTACCTGTAAGAAATCCTTGACTGTTTGCATAGATTTAGCTTTGTCTTCCATTTTCTTTAACACCTCTTCTGCTTTAACACCAAAGTATCATGCTGTAATGGAGCATCCAATAATTTTGCTTTAACCAAGCATGCCTCCTAATGACAGAACCTGTGACAGCGGCCCTACATGAGGCCTCCAAAGAATCAAAACCACATTGCAAAGTATGCTTTCCAACTTGCTCAGCTGCATGCAATAAATCCTGCATTTCTTTGTTTTCTGCACCCTCAGAATTTATCAACATTTTCTGTTTAAGCAGTGACATAATATATTGCTGATATTTGAGCATATGAAATTGACAATTTAAAGCCCTTATAGCCAAGGTAGCACAGGTGTAAATCTTCTTTCCCCATCTGTCTAATGCCCTAGAATCCCTGTCGGAGGGGGGGGGGCGGGTTTTTTGCAGTGGATGCCTTGACCCCTTTGGGACCCTAAAAAATAGTTTCTGGATCAGCAGCCGGGTTCTTGAAAAGGAATTTATGAGAGTCAGGTACCCTGCAGTACCTGTCTGGCTTAGGAGCTAAAGGTAAGGAGTCAGGGGTCATACTGGACTCTGAAAATACATCATCTACAATGTCTAAGGCAGGCACAATAGCTAGGGGTCTGTGTTGTGGGAGAAAAAGAAAGTCCCTGAGCCTTTTCTTAGATTCAGAATAATCTTGGCTCTCCCAGTGGAAATGTTCCCTCATGGTATGCAAGGTTTCCCCAAAAGAGTAATCTTCAGGAGGAGAGGCTGAAGGGATAGATTCTTCAGCATCAGAATTCTCACAGGGAGGAAGAGAGTATTCCTGATCAGAAGAGGAATCTGAAGAAATGGAAACCTGATCTGAAGATTCATATTCTGTCTCGTGCCTAGGCCTCTTATCAGGAGGGGGATGGGAACCCCTGATTAAAGTAATTAAGTCTTTGTCCATTTTGAGCATCTGTTTTTTAGGCATGGAGGCCTGACCATGACGCTGTTGCACTTGTTTCTTTGTCTTTAAAGATGCTTTAGTCTTTGCCTTTGTAACTGGAGTTGCTTTAATGTACAATTGAGTTGGTCTGAAAACACCCTCAGAAGCTGATGCCTGCTCAGCGGCTCCGGACCCATCTGAGGGAATAGTTTCCGAAGGTCCAATACCTTGAGCTTCCAGCGGCCTAGGCGACTCCACGTGGGAGTCTGTAGCGGCCTGCGGGTCCAAAATAGTGGGGGTCAGGTGCTGTGAAAGCGCCTCACTGACAGCCGGCGAACCGGCGAATGGCTTAGAAAAAGCCTCATCGTCGGTTTTAGACCTCAGATGCCTGTCCTTTTCTTTTTCTTTGCATTTCTTGTGAATTGCAGTAGTCGGTTGGCTATCTGACGGCATTGTGTAATTAAATCTTCTGCCAAAATAATGAAAAGCAAAATCGTACCGGCACTTTATAGTGCTCTAGTTAAATCTAGCACAAAACCGACAACAAGCAACGTCGTGGTCAGGGCCTGGACAAGGAATACAGTAAGATTGAAAATCCTTATGAGGTATTTGCTTCCCACAAGAAATACAATTATTAACTTTTCCTGACATCAGTCTGGGGCAAGAAAAACATTTTCCCCAATGGGGTACTTAGCTTTTAATGAAGACTTCGGATCTGAAATTCAAACACGAAAATCTCAGGAGTCGACCGACTGGCACTTGCGAACTGCTTCTGCTTCGGGCACTGCGCAGCAAGAAAGACTGAAGAAAATGGCGTCGGCTGCATCTTTTATACCCTTGGCGCACTGACGTCAGGGAAGAGGCGACAGCAACCAATGCCGGACCAAGACTTTGGAATTCAGGCCGACTGAGGGTAGCCTGCCAGCAGGATAACCCAAGTGTAATGACTGCAACAGTGAAACACGAAGAACATCAGAAGCTGCTGTTTAAAAATGAATAATTAGTACAACATGTAAGAATCAATCAGAGGAGTTTAGAAAGGCTTGGGAAGAGAGACTGGATAAGGAATTCACAAAGAAACAATGGGGGATATATGTATGTCTTCCAAATATGCAACAAAATCTAGGAGATTTAGGATTTTTACTTGGAAATGTTTGCATAAGTAGTTTTTTACCACAAATAGACTCCAGAGTATTCTTCCTCAGGTAGACAGCAAATGTTGGAGTTGTGATGGGAAAGAAAGAGGTAACTTGGAACATATTTTCTGGGAGTGTAACTTGGCACAACTTGCCAGACTTTAAAGATTCCTTGCAGACTACTCTATCACAGATACTGGGTGAGCAAATTGGTGTATCTAGGAAAATTATTTTTCTGAGCTATGTTACAGACTCAGAATTACCTAGACATAGTAAGGCCTTGCTGAATTTAATTACGGTGGCCGCCAAAAAAGCAATTACTAGAAAATGGAAATCAAAGTCTAAACCAACTGTACTAGAAGAAGTGAATATAGTAACAGAGATAAAACAACTGCAATTGGGATCTTCAGAAAAGAGTAACAGTAAATTCAGAGAAAAAAAAGAAAATTGTGGGAACAATACATACAGGGGAGGAATGAGGTTTAAAAGAAGGCAGAATTTGAATGAGCTATATGTTTGACTGACAATGATCAGGTAAATAATAAGTGATGAATAATGTTTACAACTAAAATTATGTCAATAAGGCTTGTGATGTATAACACTTGCAACTAAGATTATATCAATATGGTTTGTTTTCATTTACATAAATGTATGATTGCCTATGTCACAAGTGAAAATTTAATAAAGATACCTCTTGTTTAAAGAAGGGAACATGTGCATTCAATTGAAAGGTTTGACACACATCCAATATCTATTTCAGATCATGTGCCAATAACAGCTAAGATAAAAATGTAGGGTAATGAAGTAAAATGAGACACTGCTGATTCCCCACCTACCTGTTAAAAAGAGAGGAATTTAAAGAATGGGTACTGGAAATTATTCAAGACTTATTACAAAAGGTAGAAATTTCTTCAGAAGTTATAACTAGTGAGTGGTATAAAATGAAAGTCTAGTTTAAAACAAGGTAGAAATAAAAGAAAAAGAGATATGGTTAAGAAGTAACAGGAATTATTTAGAGAGGCTGACAAAGGTTAAAGTATTGGAGAATAATGGGACTATCACAGAAAGCGCAGGTGTGTGGAATTTTACCATAACTGTAGATGTCCTTGCCTTCACTGCTGCAGTATTCATAACTTATGGGATTCCTTACCGTGGAAGCGAGTAGTCCGGCTAGTCTACCAAAGCCTACTGTTGCTTTAAGGTATGCTGAATGTCACCTAAACCCTCCTCAAATAGAGTAGGTGATGTTCAGGAATACCACCCCTAGAACTGATTACCCTAGTAGGAACAGCAGTCCAAGGAAAACCAAGGAGAACCTGCACATCTAGGAAGGAAAAAAGACTAGGGTGGTGGAGGGAGGGAGGGAATACTGCAGCGGTGAAGGCAAGGACATCTACCGTTCTGTTAAGATTTCATACAGCTGTACTATGTCCTTACATTCACCACTGCAGTATTCATTAACTTATGGGAGAGTGCCAAAGATCAAGAAGAAACTTGGGAGGAGGAAGCAGCAGTACACCCTCTAAGAAGCTATGAAGAAAGGCATTAGCAAAACCAACTCTAGCTCTGGAGGTACCATCCAGCTTGTTGCACAGAAGTCCAGGTAGCTGCTTCATGAATAGAATAAGTGTCTCAGCCCTTGAAAAAGGCACAAGAAGAAGCCACAGCTCAAGCAGAATGAGCCTTTACAGAAGAAGGAATGCTCTCACCATGAAAAGTGTAACAAAAAGAAATAGCATTTGAAATCCAAGCAGAAATAGTTTGCTTATTAAGAGACAATAAGACCTAGGATGAAAGGAAATAAACAAAACAATTGATCAGATTTTCTGACAGCTTTAGTCTTATCCAAATAAAATCTGAGCTGTCTATGTGCGTCTAAGATATGCAGGACCCTCTCACTGTCGGATTGCGGAGAGGGGAAAAAAGTAAGCAAATTAATAGACTGTAAGTGACAACTCATTAACCACCTTGGGCATAAAAGAAGGTTTAGTATGTAAGGACACCCTGTCCTCATGAAACATCAAAAAAGGTGGACAAACTATAAGGGCTTGCAACTCAGACACTCATTTGGCAGAAGTAAAAGCTAATAAAAGAACTGCCTTCCAAGAACAATATTGCAAGGAATCTGAAACTGCAGGCTCAAAAGGAGCCTGAGTCAATTTCTCCAAAACAAAATTAAGATCACAGGGAGGAGGAATGGGCTTCCTGGGAGGTCTAACATTAAGGATGCCTTTAAGAAATTGCTTTGCCTCAAATCTAGAAGCTAATAGGGGAGTTAAAGACAGACAAGCAGAAAGAGCTGATAAGTGTGCCTTAATAGAAGAATAGGCCAAACCAGCATTGAGCAAATCACACAAATAAGTGAGAACCAAAGGAACATCCATAGTAAGTGTGTCCAGGTTATGAGAAAGACACCAAATAGAAAACCTCTTCCATTTAAATAAGTAGGACTTCCTAGTAGTAGGTTTTCTAACCTCCTGCAGGACCTGCAGCACATCCTCAGGAAAAAAGGTGCCTGTGAGGGATCAAAATCCTATCACCCACAATGCCAGCTCAAGAGTGGACTGGTGGGGCTGCATGAGAGATCCCTCGTCTTGTGTGAGCTGATCCACCCTATGAAGTAACTTGTGATGACTGCCCTTAGCTACATGCAGAAGTAGAGGGAAACAGTGCTGTAATGGCCAAAATGGAGTCGCCAACAAGAATTTAGGAACATCCTGTTGAATCATGAACAGGACTCTTGGAATGACAGTAATGGGTGGGAATGCATAAAGAAACATTCCCTTCCAAGAAAATGAGAGGGTGTTCACCTTCCATACCAGAGGATCTGGGACTCTAGCACAAAACAGAGTAAGTTGTCTGTTCAGAGGGGAGGCAAAGAGATCTGCTTGACGAGTACCCCACTGGTGAACAATGTCCAGAAACACATCGCTGTGAACCACCCATTCGTGAGATTGAGTGAAGGACCTAATCAGAGTGTCTGCCACAATGTTCTGATCTGAAGGAATATAAACTGTCTGAAGAGTCACTTGATACTTTGACAGCCAGATCTCATACCAGAAGTGGCAGCCAGCAAAGAACTTAAGATCTTGTTCCTCCCTGTTTGTTGACATACCACATAACTGTGGTATTGTCTGTGACCACCTTGAGAGGCACTGGAGAGAAAAGAGGATGAAAGGCCTGAAGAGCCAGCATAAGAGCTCTCATCTCTTTGATATGATATGCTCCTTCTGCTGATGATGTGACCACAATCCCTGAACCTTCAGGCAGCCAAACATTGCTCCTCATCTCACATCTGAAATGTCTGTGAACAGATCCTGAGAGGGAAGAGGAGGATGAAAAGGGAGTCCTGGATTCAGAGACAACTGCTGAATCCACCACAGAAGTTCCTTCTTGAGACAAGGGAGAAGAGAAACTGTAAAGTCTAGAGAATGCGCATGTTGAAGCCACAGTGACTTCAGAAACCACTGGAACTTCTTCATGTGGAGTTTGGCCAGAAGAAGCATTGGAATGGTGGAAGCTATGAACCCCAGAGCTCTCAGAAACTGCCTGGCTGCAATGGAGGCCAGGGAAAGAAGAATTTGAAAGTAAGAAATGAGAGTTAAGGCCTTTGGAGGAGGCAGGGATACCAGCATTGGCACTGTCTGAATCCTGTAACCCAGAAAGACATGATCCGGAGAAGGAGTCAGGGAAGACTTTTTGAAGTTTATTGTGTACCCCAGGCTCTGAAGAAGAGAAATTGTAAAATGAAGATTTTACAAAAGTACCTCTGGAGAGGATGCCTGAATCAGCAGGTCGTCCAAGTAGGGAAATATTTGGATCCCTTGAAGCCTGCAAAAAACAATCACAGGATCAAGGCATTTGGTGAACACCCTTGTAGTAGAAAGGCCAAACAGCAAAGCACAGAAATCAAAATGCCAGGAAACAACAGAGAAATGCAAAAACCTGAAAAGTGGATGGATTGGAATATGGAGATACGCATCCTTGAAATCCAGAGACACCAGAAAGGCCTGAGGGAGCAAAAGAGGAAAAAGGGTCTGAAGGGACAACATCCAAAATGAAGGCACCTTCAGAAAAGTGTTTATACCAGAGAGGTTTAGAATCAGTCTCTAAGTACCTTCTTTTCTGGGGACTAGAAATATTCTTGGATAAAACCCCTTCCCCCTTGGGGCACAGGCACCTCTTGAATATGCCCTGTGACAAGAGATCTCAAAGAACCTCTGTGGAAAAAGGAAGTTATTCCTGAGGAGGCTGAGGAATGCCCATAAAAGGAGGATGGGAAATCACCACCATGAAGTACCCCTGAAGAATGACTGACAGAACCCAAAAATCATGGATGATTCAAAGCTAAATAGGAAGAGAAAGAGAAAAGTGAAGAGAAAGAGGAATGTGGCTGGGTACAGGTGGACAGTCAACAGCACCTGGTTTGTCAGGAAAGGAAGGCTTTAGAATCCCTGCAGTCTGACTGGCCTTAGCAGGAGGAGCCCATTTACCCCCCTTTTTACCTTTAGCAGGAGGGTGAGATTGCCTACGAACAAAGGCTGGCTTAGAAAGAAAGTTTCTCTGAAATTTAGGCACAGGAGAAACAAAGACATGTTTAAGCTCCTGTAAGGCCTTTCCTTTGTCCTGAAGAGACTTAAAACAAACCAGCAACTGCTTCACCAAACACAATTTATTATCAAGAGGAGCATACCATCAATCTAGTCTTAATCTCATCAGGTAAAGGTTGAAGTCTAAGCCAAGCATACCTCCTGAGTACAGAACCAAAAGCAGCAGTCATAGAAGAGGCATCTGCTGCATCATAACTACATTTGACAGAATGAACTACTTGAGAGGAAGTCCCTAGCAAGTAAAGAGCAGAAGAGTTATTCTCAGAGTCTGGAAGATCAGAAAAAAGCTGATAAGCCTGACAAAGAAGAGCCAACACACACCTAGATATATGGGTCTGATAATTAATAGCCCTAAAACCTATGGTAGCCGAAGTATAAACCTTCTTACCCAGCCTATCCATGGTTCTGCTGTCCTTGTGAAAAGACAGTAACTTGGATGAAGGAAGCAACTGAGAGGGCTTATCAGAGGCTACAGACACCACAGAGGAGTCAGCAGCAGGACATTCAAACAAAAATGAAGAATCCTCAGGCACCCTATAAAACCTTTAGAGGCACTGGAAAAAACATTTAGTAAAGAAGCCAACACAGGAGGAATAGCCACAGGTTTAGGAGATTCCATCTGCAGTAACTCACAGTACCTCTTATGGATATCAGAAACCTGGACACAATCCCACTTAAAAAATTCCATCACCCTAGAGATTGTCCCCAAAGGAACTTTCCTCAGAAGGAGTATCTGGACTATAGATTCCTCCCTCCTTAGACCCATAGTCTAAGAGACAAGTAATCTGGGTAGAATAAGTAAGGGATTCTTCATCAGAATCCAACTCATCCTCTGAAGAATTCAATTCCCTGGGCCTTTTAAGTGTGGAAGAGGACCAAGAAGGAGCAGGAACCAAAACCCCTTGAGGAGACTTTAATGACATTAAAGCATTAAATAACCCCTAAGTAAAGGCCTGCCACTTACTTTGTGGATCACTAGGACCAGAAGAAACATGTTTAATTTCTGTTTCTTTTTTAAGGGAACGTACATCCTAGAGAATTGGGAAGGTTCTGACTCAGGACGGCATTCCACAACTGTAATAGGAACTTCTTCCCTAAGAAGAACCTGTAGAACCCCCCCCCCCCCCAGACCCCTCGGAAACAATCAACTGTGGTTCCCCCTGAACATCTGAAACAGACACCTGCAAAGTCTCGAAGGATGCCAGATCCTCGATGGCCTCCAACCCGGACAAGGTAGAGAAATCTGACAACACAGCCAGGCGAGCCTCTGGGTTTGCAACAACCTCAGGAGAAACACCTGGCAGAGCCTGGACAGCGGAAGATTCTGGTCTTACCTTTTTTTCACTTTCTTCTTTCCCGACGGCTGACACTCTGGGCAGGAAGTTCCATCCATAGTATCTTTAGCAAGAAGCCTAAGATGCTGGTTCTCAAGATATAAAAAAAGGGAAGAAAGCCCACTACAAAGAGTTTTAGAGACAAACGCCTGACAAAAAGAACAAGACGTAACAAGACATGTGGTCGTGAGAAGCTCCTAAGCAAAAAAGCCACTTATTGTGGTGGTCTTTATGGGGAAATTGTTTCCCACACCAGCATTTATCCTTCCTGGATGACATTAATCCCCCAGTCAGCACGAAAAACTCAGGAAAAAAAAATAAAACCCAAAATGTGTACTTATCAGCAACAGTGAACAGTGTTCAGTAAACAGCAGCAATCACCAGAATACAAAAAAACAGTAAAACTTCGCAGAAAATGGACGAAGGCAAACAGACTGATGGTTAAAAAGAGGGACAAAGAAGATCTGAGGATGGTACGCCTGAATGTCACCTTTATGCCCCCACACTAAGCAAGAAATATTTAGGTGATGTTCAGCATACCTTAAAGGAATGGTAGGCTTTGGTAGACTGGCTGGATGATGGACTTCCATGGCAGGGAATCCAATAAGTTATGAATACTGCAGCAGGAAATGTAAGAACGTCAAGAAGATACACAGATGCAGAATGCTAAAGTGAAAATAAGTGTGTATCTGGATAATATGCATGAGTTTAGAAAGATTACTATTAAGCAACTATTGTTTGCTAACTCCACAGCACAAAAACCTTTAGCACAGTGACTTGGGCAGCAGAAAGGAGAAAGAGTTGTAACCAGAGATCCTCAATATTATGGAAATTCGATGAAAACTTGTAAAAAGCAGAGAAATGTGGAAATCATGAAAGAGCACAAATGGAAATATTTATGGAAAACTAAGTATGCCAAGGTTGGAGGTAGAAGAGGCTCAACAATTAACAGTTAAGAGAGGAGAACATGAGGTAAAAATAGTGGCATACAACCAACCTACAGGAATGTCTCCATGAATAGATGGTATTCCTGTGGAAATTTGGACGGTAGGAAAGAAGGAAGTGATAAAGATCTAGAAGGTTTTGTTTAGCAGTATTTTAAAAACATGGGAAGCACCAACATATTGGAAGAAAGCTGTGGTGGCTATAATACCTAAAGATGGCAAAG